>NC_140992.1:184542762-184678650 GCF_052327205.1 Somniosus microcephalus
GGGACCATTGTAGAGAGCCATGGTGGGGGGGAGAGATGGACCATTGTAGAGAGTCGGGGGGGAGGTGAGAGGGACCATTGTAGAGAGTCGGGGGGTGGAGAGAGGGACCATTGTAGAGAGTCGGGGGGAAGGTGAGAGGGACCATTGTAGAGAGTCGGGGGGTGTAGGGAGGGACCATTGTAGAGAGTCGGCGGGGGGTGGAGAGGGACCAGTCTAGAGAGTCGGGGGGGAGAGAGGGTCCATTGTAGAGACTCGGCGGGGGGGAGAGAGGGACCAGTGCAGAGAGTCGGGGGGGAGAGGGACCATTGTAGAGAGTCAGGGTGGGGGAGCAGGGACCATTGTAGAGAGTCGGGGGGGGGGAGAGAGGGACCATTGTAGAGAGTCATGGTGGGGGGGGGAGAGGGACCATTGTAGAGAGTCGGGGTGGGGGGGGGAGGGGGACCATTGTTGAGAGTCGGCGGTGGGGGGGGGGGAGAGAGGGACCATTGTATAGAGTCGGGGGGGGAGAGAGGGACCATTGTAGAGAGTCGGGGGGGGGAGGGTGGGACCATTGTAGAGAGTCTGGGGGGGGGGAGAGGGACCATTGTATAGAGTCGGGGGGGGAGAGAGGGACCATTGTAGAGAGTCGGGGGGGGGAGAGGGACCATTGTGCAGAGTCGGGGAGGAGGTGAGAGCGGCCATTGTAGAGAGTCGGGGGGGAGAGGGAACATTGTAGAGAGTGGGTGTAGGGAGGGACCATTGTAGAGAGTCGGCGGGGGCGGGGGAACAGGGACCAGTGTAGAGAGTCGGGGGGGAGAGAGGGTCCATTGTAGAGACTCGGCGGGGGGGAGAGAGAGACCAGAGCAGAGAGTCTAGGGGGAGAGGAACCATTGTAGAGAGTCGGGGGGGTGGAGAGAGGGATCATTGTAGAGAGTCAGGGTGGGGGGGGGGGAGAGGGGACCATTGTATAGAGTCGGGGGGGGGGGGAGAGTCCATTGTAGAGAGTCGGGGGGGGAGAGGGGGGACCATTGTAGAGAGTCGGGGGGAGAGGGACCATTGTAGAGAGTCGGGGGGAGAGGGACCATTGTAGAGAGTCGGGGGGAGAGGGACCATTGTAGAGAGTCGGGGGGAGAGGGACCATTGTAGAGAGTCGGGGGGAGAGGGACCATTGTAGAGAGTCGGGGGAGAGGGACCATTGTAGAGAGTCGGGGGAGAGGGACCATTGTAGAGAGTCGGGGGGAGAGGGACCATTGTAGAGAGTCGGGGGGAGAGGGACCATTGTAGAGAGTCGGGGGGAGAGGGATAGAGAGTCGGGGGGGAGAGGGACCATTGCTAGAGAGTGCGGGGGGGAGGAGAGGGACCATTGTAGAGAGTCTGGGGGGAGAGGGACCATTGTAGAGAGTCGGGGGGAGATGGAGAGGGACCATTGTAGAGAGTCGGGGGGGAGAGGGACCATTGTAGAGAGTTGCGGGGGGGAGGGAGAGGGACCATTGTAGAGAGTTGGGGGGAGAGGGACCATTGTAGAGAGTCGGGGGGGGGGAGGGACCATTGTAGAGAGTCGGGGGGGGAGGGAGAGGGACCATTGTAGAGAGTCGGGGGGAGAGGGACCATTGTAGAGAGTCGGGGGGAGAGGGACCATTGTAGAGAGTCGGGGGGGGGGGAGGGACCATTGTAGAGAGTGGGGGGTGGGGGAGAGGGACCATTGTAGAGTGTCAGGGGAGAGGGACCATTGTAGAGAGTCAGGGGGGGAGGGAGAGGGACCATTGTAGAGAGTCGGGGGGGGAGGGACCATTGTAGAGAGTGGGGGGGGGGAGAGGGACCATTGTAGAGAGTCAGGGGGGGAGGGACCATTGTAGAGAGTGGGGGGGGGGAGAGAGAGGGACCATTGTAGAGAGTTGCGGGGGGGGAGGGAGAGGGTCCATTGTAGAGAGTCGGGGGGAGAGGGACCATTGTAGAGAGTGGGGGGGGTGAGAGGGACCATTGTAGAGAGTCGGGGGAGAGGGACCATTGTAGAGAGTTGGGGGGGGGGAGAGAAATAAAATACATTTATAAAAATTAGTTGTTAAATGGCAAGAAACTTAGATTTTACAGGTTTGTAGCTGTAGGATGAAGTGAAGACCAAGAGAGGTGAAGAGTTCCTTTATTTTGAGGTCCTAGGGAAATCATGAGTTAGAGTCGGAGTCATGCGGTGTGATGAGTCTTGGTATCGATATAGTGAGGAGGAAAGTGTTTGGCACTTAGGAGGAACAAAGGGTTGAATCATCAGGGACCAGATTCCAGGGTCACCAAGAAAAGAAGACAAGTTTTAAGGGAAATCTAGATATTAGGAATGTAGGAAGGTAAGAAATACGACAATAATGAGCAGATTCCAGGCACTGTCCCATAATGGAAAAAAAAGAAAGACTTGTATTTATATCGTGCTTTTCACAACCTCAGGACGTCCCAAAGCGTTTTACAGCCAATTATATACTTTTGAAGTGTAGTCATTGTTGTAATGTAGCAAACACGGCAGCCAATTTGTGCACAGCAAGCTCCCACAAACAGCAATGAAATAAATGACCAGATCATCTGCTTTAGGTGTTGGTTGAGGGATAAATGTTGGCCAGGACACAGGGGAGAACTCCCCTGTAATTCGTGATTTGCCCCATTGGTGGAAGAACCTTTAGCAGCTTCAACCCTACTCTCTGGAACCCCCTCCCTAAACCCCTCCACCTCTGCAAATCTTCTCAAAACCTGTCTTTCCAACCATGCTTTTGCTCACCCTTAGCCAAAACAGTAGAGTACCAGTTGGAGGAAGGCGTGACCAAACTGTACCGAGCTCTGGTTAGACCACACCGTGAATACTGTGTTCAGTTCTGCTCACTGAGACACATGGGAGCTATTCAAATACTGGAGAAAGCGGGGAGAAGATCTACGATTCTGATCCCTAGCATCGAAGCTCTGCGAGAACAAGAATAAAACGCGGCTGTTCCACAACCGACCAAACTCCTGCCCCTCCTCAAACTGAGAACAATCACCTTCAAACATCAAACCCTGCCCCTCTCCATCTCTGCACCCTGTCTGTGTTTGCCGTACTACAGTGGGTTGAAAAATTCTGTTAGCAGCACTAGATGGAGCTCCAGTCTAAAATGTACACCAAACATCAAAAGCTTTTAAAGATAATGGGCAGAATTTTCATTGGGCCGTGGAGTCTGGATTGGGGGCGTGGAGGGGGGTGATTAAAATCCCGAAATCAGGGGTCCCAACCCCATCCCGCACCCAAACCCGTCTCCATGCCAGTTTCAAAGGAGGCGGGTACCCGCCCCGCACTGGGACCCGCCGACCCGAGGCGGGAAGGGATTAGTGCCAATTAACTGCCTGTTAACAGGTAGTTAACAGGCAGTTTTTAGCCTAATCCCTATTTTTAAGCTTGAAGTGTGGGATTCCCGACGGCCCGAAACCACGCCAAGTTAGAGGAGGCATGCCGTCGGGTTGAAGGACTTGGAGGGGTCGAGATGTCAGTGTTCAGGTGAGTGATGTGTGCATGAGTGCAAAAGTAAGTGTGTTTGGTGTGTCTAAAGTGATTAAAGAAGTTTAAATTACCTTTTCTTACCTTTTCAGCCTTCCTTCCTTTAGGTCCTGGGAGTTCCTCATCTCACCGGCACAGAAAGTAGAATGGCTGCAAACTGTCAAAAGTGACAGCCTTCAGCTTATTGTGCAGGAGAGATATCTAACTGAGTCTGTGGAGAAGGACTCAGGTTAGAAGTAAGACTGTTAGTGTTTGACAGTTTCAAACAGCTGTGAAACGCTGATATTTCATCTGTCAAAATCTCTTGACAGATGAAATTTCAGTCTGTGATGTCACCTGTTGCCGGGTGGCCCTTAATTGGCCTGCTGAGCCCGCTGGGCGGGCTCAACAAGGTCAATCAAGTTAAAATTGCGTGGATTGGCTGCATCTCGATGGAGACGGGACTACAACCCTGAAAGTTGTAGTTCCGCCTCCTACCCGACTCCTGAGTTAAAATTCTGCCCGAAATGTCAGTTATTGTTCCATTTAATTCTGTGTCGTGTGGTGTGGCAGTGTTCAGGATTCCTGAGGTTTTCACATGCTCCAAGATGGGGAATCCTTCTGCTCCCACATGTAACTCAGGTTAGACTGCTGATGAAAAGTGTTCTCCTCTGGAAAACACACCAGTCAAAGCAGCTGATCTGCCGAAGGGTCGATGCCAGGCAGTATTGCAGGCTTCGCCCAGCAGGAGCTCACTGGACTGACAGAAGCTTCGGCTGCCAGCACTGCTGCTGTCCCACTGTCAGAACTGGCCTCAGGAATTCACAGCACTGCAGCCCCCGTGTCAGGAGGGAGAGCAGTGGTGCTGGGAATGGGAGCTGTATGTCTGTGCGGTGCGCAGTTCCTGGGAAAGCCTCCAATGCTGACTGGCATTCTCTTCGAATTCCTACAAACCTAGACCAGCTGTTTCCATCAATGGGATTAAACTAAAATGGGCTGGATAAAATCGGGTAATGGGATGGATTACATCAGGTAATGGGATGGATTGGATCTGGAAGCGGGCCAGTTACGATCTAGTAGCGGGCCAGTTACGATCTGGTAGCGGGCCAGTTACGATCTGGTAGCGGGCCAGTTACGATCTGGTAGCGGGCCAGTTACGATCTGGTAGCAGACCAGTTACGATCTGGTAGTGGGCCAGTTACGATCTGGTGGCGGTCCAGTTACGATCTGGTAGCGGGCCAGTTACGATCTGGTGGTGGGCCAGTTACGATCTGGTAGCAGACCAGTTACGATCTGGTAGTGGGCCAGTTACGATCTGGTAGCGGGCCAGTTACGATCTGGTAGCGGGCCAGTTACAATCTGGTGGCGGGCCAGTTACAATCTGGTAGCGGGCCAGTTACGGTCTGGTGGCGGGCCAGTTACGATCTGGTAGCGGGCCAGTTACGATCTGGTGGCGGGTCAGTTACAATCTGGTAGCAGACCTTTTCGATCTGGTAGCGGGCCAGTTACGATCTGGTAGCGGGCCAGTTACGATTTGGTAGCGGGTCACAGATTGCACAATGCCACAGGAGGAGATGGTGTAGTGAATCTGAAACGCAGCAGTGAAGGTGCAGTAGAGCGTGTAGCACAGCCTATTACTGAGCGTAATGTTTGATGTCACCGATGATGCAATCAGTACTTCGATTAGGAACGGAGAGACTTGAGGTTGAATGAAAGCACTAATGATGGAGCTGAAGGGTCTTGACTGTGGAGGGTCGCCTCACACAACTCACTAACCGGTACTAATAGCCTTTTTGTTACCCCAATAAAGGCCTTTAACCACGGCCACTGTCCCAGGAGGGTCTATTCTTTCGCTTTTGCTGATTTTGTATTCATGACATGTGGTTTGTTTTGTTGAGATCCAGTGGATTTGCTCTCAAACTCTAAGGAGCTCACACAGAAGGTTCTCTCGGCTGTGGAGTGCAGCTAATACATTCATTATACTGGTCTCACAAGGAGAGTTGCTAGCCTGACTTTGTTTCATGTTCAGGCCTCGTCACAAGAGAAACCCTCCTGAGAGAGAAAAAACAGGCCTGTTGAGCAGGGTTATGAGGAGGGAATTTGTATGAAAGGGGACACAACCTGCCTCGATGGCTGAATTGGTGATTTCCCTGCCTAGTTTGGTACTGAGCCACACAGATGTACTGGGATAGCTGATGTCAGCCGTGATAGAAGTGGGGGTATTACAATTGGCCTCAGTGCCCTTGGTTAGAGAGGAGGAAACAAAAGCAGCCCGGGTACCCTCCCCCCCCACTCCTTCTGATCACTACTCAGCAACCCTGCTGGAAAGTGCCTTGTATGGGCGCTGAGTTAGGATTGGATAAGACTCCATGTGATATCCCCGCCCCCCCACCCGGTCAGGCCCCTCTATGCCCCCCACACCCCCGTGGTTCATTAGTCTGTCAGTACACCTCAGCTACATGTGAAGACAGGACAATTAAGGAGCTGCAGGAACCAGAGGTCACCCAGCATCTGTGGAACCAGACCCAACCTGAGGCAACACCACCTGGAGAGCGGGCGGAATGGGAGGGATTTATTCTTCCTCCTCCTCTCGTCATCCTGAGAAAAAGGGACCGGCTCTGGCTGGGGTCGAGCTTCACAGATCCACAGGCACCTGTAGCTATCTGACACCTGTCCTCAGACAGTGAATCTGACCTATTTGACTGGGTGGGAGGGGGTGGGGGGGTGGCATTGGAGATTATCTCGAGCCTTCCCTCACCTGATCTCCACACTCGTGTGCTCTCCAGCAGGGGGTATACTAACTGATATTTTTTCCCTCTCCTTAATCAAGGGGCGGGGAGTCCAGCTGTAACACCTCTGCTGTCACACTGTCTAAGCAACAATGACAACTTGCATTTATATAGCGCCTTTGATGTAGAAACAAGTCCCAAGATGTTTCACGGTGGCATAATCAGACAAAAATGGATGTCGAGCCAAAGAAGGAGATATTAGGACGGGTGACCAAAAGCCTGGATAAAGAGGTGGGTTTTAGGTAAGCTGTTAAAGCAGGAGAGGGAGGTGGAGAGGCGGAGGGGTTTAGGGAGGGAGTTACAGAGCGTGGTGCCTAGGCAACTGCAGGCATGACCGCCAATGGTGGGGCGAAGGGGGGGGGGGGGCGCACAAGAGGTCAGAGTCGGAGGAATGGGAAGTTTCTGGCTTGTTGGGGGGGCGGGGGGGGTGCAGTGAGTAGTACGGCTGGAGGAGTGAGGGGCGATGCCTTGGAGGAATTTAAACACAAGGATGAGAATTTGAAATGAGACTCCAACACCTCCAACCCATAAGCACATTCCTCCAGTTTCAAAGAGTCTGTCAACAGGTTACTTCCAATACCAGCAGTTTCATGTGAATGATTTCTAGACATTTTTGTGTGAGACAGTACTTCTCGAGCATGTCGGTAGTTAGGAGTTACAGTGACCTTGGGCTCTGAGTGTTACATAGATCCCAATTAGAGAGCCCATATTGAAGGTTCTTCTCCTTATCCCTCATTGTGTATCTATTAGAATTCATTCCGACCCCAGCCATCTGTTCGGGCTGGTAGAGGTTCATTTTTCACTGTTGTAGATAACTGATTGGGGTCAGTCGGGTTGAGTTGGCTGTTTATATTCAGACGCGGTTGGTAATGGAGAACAATAGGGAGTTGACCTGAAGCTTGCAAGGAATGCAGAAATATATAAATACTGCTGGCATCCAAATGCATTGGACTGGAAAGTGCAGAGTGATTCGGTATGTTGTGTGTTACATTGAGAGCAGGGCATACATCGGGAGACGCCAGTCTGTGAATCCATTCCGGGTACGTGTCACTGTAATAAATAGCAGCAGAACTCTGGTTCCTCAGGAGCAATCTTCAATTAATATATATGTGTGCGTGTGTCTGATAGAACTCTCGTGACATTTCTCACCGTGTGTCGCAGGTTATGCTGTTTTGAAACAAGTGGGGTTGCATGCCATATAATGCACAGTGTACTATCGGGGCCAGTGATTTATCTAGCCATTTTATTCGTTTTTGATTCCCTACCTCTTCAGTCCTGATTTGCTGTTGTTTTACTTTGAGTTGCTCAACAAAATGTGGCGGTTAAAGTGTTGCAGGAAGTTTATGTGATACTTATATAGAGTGCATGCTATATGGAAGACTTTTAAAATATGGTGTCTACCTCTCACAGCACTGCACACAGAATGTGGGCTATCTCTTATCTGACTCTCGTCTTCACATTGCTTATGCTTTCTGTCTCTTCTCTTCTACTTCTGTCTCTCTTTTCCTATTCTTGTGCTGCGTCCCTCTCCTGAACTCTAATTTTTGCTTCTCTCACTGTCCTCTTTTTCTTCTTTCTCTCTGGGTAATTTTGACTTGGTGTGACAGGCGGTCGCAAATCAGCAGCCCGTTTTACATCTCCCCTCATTTTTATTTTCAGTCAATGGACATACAAATCAGGAGAGATGTAAAATGGGCTGCTGAATCGCTATGGCTCGTCTTCCAATATCACACAAAGTCAAAATGACCCCCACTGTCTTTTTCTTTTTCATCTTTCCTTTCAGGTGGGAGGTGGTGAGCAGCAGGCCATGGTGTGGCAGGGGATGGAATCACCGCCGGCTGCATTGGGAAAATGTGGCCCTCAGCGGCTCACTTCTCATCCCCCTTCCCCAATCAACAACACCAAGAGAGCAGTGGCTCACTTCTCATCCCCCTTCCCCAGTCAACAACACCAAGAGAGCAGCGGCTCACTTCTCATCCCCCTTCCTCAGTCAACAACACCAAGAGAGCAGCGGCTCACTTCTCATCCCCCTTCCCCAATCAACAACACCAAGAGAGCAGCGGCTAACTTCTCATCCCCCTTCCCCAATCAACAACACCAAGAGAGCAGCGGCTCACTCCTCATCCCCCTTCCCCAATCAACAACACCAAGAGAGCAGCGGCTCACTCCTCATCCCCCTTCACCAATCAACAACACCAAGAGAGCAGCGGCTCACTCCTCATCCCCCTTCCCCAATCAACAACACCAAGAGAGCAGCGGCTCACTTCTCATCCCCCTTCCTCAGTCAACAACACCAAGAGAGCAGCGGCTCACTTCTCATCCCCCTTCACCAATCAACAACACCAAGAGAGCAGCGGCTCACTTCTCATCCCCCTTCACCAATCAACAACACCAAGAGAGCAGCGGCTCACTTCTCATCCCCCTTCCCCAATCAACAACACCAAGAGAGCAGCGGCTCACTTCTCATCCCCCTTCACCAATCAACAACACCAAGAGAGCAGCGGCTCACTTCTCATCCCCCTTCCCCAATCAACAACACCAAGAGAGCAGTGGCTCACTCCTCATCCCCCTTCCCCAATCAACAACACCAAGAGAGCAGCGGCTCACTTCTCATCCCCCTTCCCCAGTCAACAACACCAAGAGAGCAGCGGCTCACTTCTCATCCCCCTTCCCCAATCAACAACACCAAGAGAGCAGCGGCTCACTTCTCATCCCCCTTCCCCAATCAACAACACCAAGAGAGCAGCGGCTCACTTCTCATCCCCCTTCCCCAATCAACAACACCAAGAGAGCAGCGGCTCACTTCTCATCCCCCTTCCCCAGTCAACAACACCAAGAGAGCAGCGGCTCACTTCTCATCCCCCTTCCCCAGTCAACAACACCAAGAGAGCAGCGGCTCACTTCTCATCCCCCTTCCCCAATCAACAACACCAAGAGAGCAGCGGCTCACTTCTCATCCCCCTTCCCCAATCAACAACACCAAGAGAGCAGCGGCTCACTTCTCATCCCCCTTCCCCAATCAACAACACCAAGAGAGCAGCGGCTCACTTCTCATCCCCCTTCCCCAATCAACAACACCAAGAGAGCAGCGGCTCACTTCTCATCCCCCTTCCCCAGTCAACAACACCAAGAGAGCAGCGGCTCACTTCTCATCCCCCTTCCCCAGTCAACAACACCAAGAGAGCAGCGGCTCACTTCTCATCCCCCTTCCCCAGTCAACAACACCAAGAGAGCAGCGGCTCACTTCTCATCCCCCTTCCCCAATCAACAACACCAAGAGAGCAGCGGCTCACTTCTCATCCCCCTTCCCCAATCAACAACACCAAGAGAGCAGCGGCTCACTTCTCATCCCCCTTCCCCAATCAACAACACCAAGAGAGCAGCGGCTCACTTCTCATCCCCCTTCCGCAATCAACAACACCAAGAGAGCAGCGGCTCACTTCTCATCCCCCTTCCCCAATCAACAACACCAAGAGAGCAGGCCAGAACTTGGCAAAAGATCAGGAGGGGAGATGAGGAGAATTGTTTTCACTCACAGTTGCGGGGATCTAAAATGCTCTACCTGAACAGGTGGTGGAAGCTGATTCTGAGAGGTTTTGATAGAGTAAATAGGGAGAAAATAGTCCCTCTGGTGAGTGGGTCAATAACTAGCGATCATAGATTTAAAATCATTAGCAAAAGATCTAGAGGGGAGATGAGGAGAAATTTTTTATAGGCTGGGGCAAGGCCATGGCGGGATTTGAACACAATGATGAGAATTTTAAGCTCACAAATTCCCAGCCAAACCTCTCCCTTACCTTTTCCAGTTCTGACAAAAGGTTCGACCCGAAAGGTTAACTCTGTTTCTCTCTCCTCGATTCTGCCTGACCTGCTGAGTGTTTCCAGCACTTTCTGTTTTTATTTTATAATTCACTGGTTAGGCCTCAGCTGGAGTATTGTGGACAATTCTGGGCACCACACTTCAGGAAAGATGTACAGGCATTAGAAAGGGTACAGAGGAGATTTACCAGGATGTTACCAGGGATGAGAGACTTCAGTTATGAGGAGAGGTTGGAAAAGTTAGGACTGTTCTCCCTGGAACAGAGAAGGTTAAGAGTTGACCTAATAGAGGTTTTCAAGATGATGAGAGGTTTTGATAGAGTGGAGAAAAACTATTCCCTCTGCTAAGTGGGTCAATAACTAACAATCATAGATACAAAATAATTGACAAAAGATCAGGAGGGGAGATGAGGAGAAATGTTTTCACTCAGAGTTGTTGGGATCTGGAACGCTGGACCTGAACAGGTGGTGGAAGCTGATTCCATAAATAATTTTAAAAGGGAGTCAGACAGGTACTTGAGAATGAGGAACTTAGAGTTACAGACAAAAGGTGGGGGTGTGGGACTAAGCATGACTGCTCTTTCAAAGAGCAAGCACATACACGGCAGGCTGAATGGCCTCCTTCTATGAACATCTATGAACGCCTTTAACATAGTAACACATCCCAAGGTGCTTCACAAGAGCATAATCAGGCAAAGAAAAATTGACCAGCAAAAGAAGGAAACATTAGGACAGGTGACCAAAAGCTTGGTCAAAGAGGTAGGTTTTAAGGAGTGTCTTAAAGGAGGAGAGAGAGGTGCAGAGGCGGAGTGGTTTTGGATGGGAATTTGTTAGCTTAAGGTCTAGATTGCTAAAGGCACGGCCATCAAAGGTGGGGCAAAGGAGGTCGGGGATGCACAAGAGGCCAGAATTGGAGGAATGCTGAGTTCTCAGAGGGTTGTAGGACTGGAAGAGATTTAAGATAGGTTGGGGCGAGGCCATGGAGGGATTTGAACCCAAGGATGAGAATTTTAAATTTGAGGTGTTGTGCTTCCCCCAGTCCCTTACACCCATTACACTCACCTTCCCCCTTTCCAGTCCATTTCATACTACCCTCAGTCCCATCACCTCTTCTTTGAACAATCCACTCAACCCCTCTGTGATCACCTCTCCCTTAACCCTCCATCCATTCTTCCCACTCGCTCCCCAAAGGGTTGGTGCCAAGAGGCCAGTGGTCCCTCAACCAGTTTCCCCCCACCCATCCACTCCTACCCTGCTTCCCTATTGTTTTCCTCAGAGGCTTTGTATGCTTTCAAAACTCAACTTAAAAAAAAATAATCAAATTAGAATGAAGGGGAAAAAGCCTTTGTGTTTCTCTGTCTGTCTCACAGGTGGACACAGCTAGCATTGACCTTTGCTGTCGACAAAACACAGTTGTGTAGGAATTAACGAATTCCAACGAATAACGGAGATCGACACAAGAGAACAACTAAACAGGTCTTTACTCAACGGAGATGCCAAAAGGACTGCCTGGGCAGTCCCGTGATTTGCGACGTGACGTCATCGCATTTGCCCGCATTTTCCCGCGCTCTTAAAGGGGCCACGCCCCGTACATGCAAACTCTATATACAAAACACAGTAATGCCTAACACAATGGTACAGGTTTAGGCTGGTGTTAGAACATCGTTAAAGAGAATTATATACAGTTAGCCAGAGTCATTCAGTGGTTCTGCCACATGCGCCCACCCCAGAATTTGCTTTAACGGACAAATTCAAACGGTGAGGGGGTCTGACGAGCCTGTCAGAATGACTTTTGTACTCTCGAGGTGGAGGCTGCTGGTCGGCTGGCGGTCTGGTGGGCGGTCGCACTTGGTCTGCCATAACGACGATGGGTGGCCGACCCCGTCTCGGCGGTTGTGCTGTCTCGACGGGGCGGTCGAGGTCTAAATGTGCTGGCTTTAAGTGGTCGACCGAAATGTGGTCCGGCTTACCACCGACATCTACCGTGAAGGTTTTGTCCCCTGCTTCCAACACGCGGAAGGGACCGGTATATGGGGAGTTGAGCGGATCCCTATGTGCGTCATGGCGAATAAAAACGTATTCAGCCTTGTGAAGCTCCGTGGGAACGTGTGACCTCTGCAGCCCGTGGTGTGAAGTGGGCACCGGTGTGAAACATCTGGCCGCCTCTTGGTGACTAGCAAGCTGGGCAGACGCGGACCATGGCTCCGTCGATGTTGGTAGGAAGTCCCCTGGGACTCGCAGCGGCTGACCATACACAAGCTCCGCTGATGAAGAGTGAAGGTCTTCTTTGGGGGCCGTGCAAAGGCCCAAAAGGACCCACAGTAGCTTGTCTGCCCATCCAGCGTCCTGGAGGCTGGCCCTCAGGGCGGCTTTCATTGACCGGTGGAAGCGTTCGCAGAGCCCATTCGCCTGTGGGTGGTAGGCTGTGGTGCGGTGTAATTTGACACCGAGTCCTTGGGCCACTGCATTCCAGAGTTCGGAGGAAAACTGCGGTCCCCTGCCTGACGAAATATCTGCGGGCACTCCAAAACGGGCGATCCAGGAGGAAATGAACGCCCTGGCCACGTCCGCCGAAGTACTGGATGACAGGGGGACCGCCTCCGGCCATCTGGTGGTACGGTCAACCATGGTCAGGATGTGTGAAAAACCATGGGAGGGTGGGAGTGGTCGTACCAGGTCCACGTTGACATAGTCAAAATGTCGCTCTGGAACTGTGAAGGTGGCCAACAGAGCTTTGATGTGGTGCTGTATCTTGGCCTTTTGGCAGATCACGCAGGTGTTGGCCCAGTCGCAGACATCTTTATGCATGCCATACAAATTTCGCTGACATCAGTTTCTGAGAGGCCTTCATTCCTGGGTGTGACAACCCATGTATGGCGTCGAACACTTTGCGGCACCAGACGACCGGCACGACAGGGCGAGGATCCTGTACGGAGACGTCACACAACAGCGTGGTACCTGCCGAATGGAACTTGACGTCGGCCAACTGGAGGCCAGTGATGGCCGTTCTGTATGCTTGGACTTCCAGGTCTGAGGCTTGGTCCACTGCCATGAGGGCGTATTCGATGCCCAAATGAACCGTATTGACGATCGCACGGGAGAGGCAGTCTGCCACCAGGTTGTCCTTACTGGCCACGTGCTGTATATCCGTGGTGAATTCGGATATGTAGGTCATTTGACGCGGCTGTCGGGCTGACCACGATTCGGTGGTCTTGGCCATTGCAAAGGTTAGCGGCTTATGGTCCACAAAGACGGTGAAAGGACGTCCTTCCAGTAGGAACTGAAAATGGCGGATGGCCAGAAAAAGGGCAAGCAACTCCCGGTCGAACGTGTTGTATGCGCTCTCGTTCTGCCGTAGTTGACGGCTGAAGAATGCCAACGGCTGCCACGTCCCGTTCACTCACTGCTGTTGCACGGCACCGACTGCGTAGTCCGATGCGTCGGTGGTGAGGGCGATGGTGGCTCCTGGCAGCGGGTGCACCAGCATAGTCGCGTTGGCTAAAGCGCTTTTGGTGTCGGCGAATGCTCGGGCCATGTCATCCGTCCAGTCTCTCGGGTTCTTGCCAGTCTTGCCCTTGAGGGCCTCGTACAGGGGCTGCATGAGTAGTGCCGCCTTAGGCACGAAACGGTGGTAAAAGTTTACCATGCCTAGGAATTCCTGCAGGACCTTAACGTTCTGCGGGCGTGGAAAGGATGTCACCGCCTCTACTTTCAAAGGTAAAGGAACCGTTCCCTCTGAGGTGATGCGATGCCCCAGGAAGTCAATTTGGTGCAGGCCAAACTGACACTTGGCCGGGTTGATAATCAGGCCGTGTTGGCTGAGGCGTCGAAAAAGGGTGCGTAGGTGACAGGTATGTTCTTCCTTAGTAGGACTGGCAATTAGAATATCATCCAGGTAGACGAAGAGGAACTTGAGCTCCCGCAGCACGGAGTCCATCAGGAAAGCCTGGGTGGCGTTCTTTAACCCAAACGGCATTCGTAAAAACTTGAAGAGGCCGAATGGGGTGATGCCTGCTGTCTTCTGGACGTCTTGCGGATGAACTGGGACCTGGTGGTAGCCCCAGACGAGGTCGACTTTTGAGAACACGGTGTTCCCTGCCAAATGGGCAGAGAAATCCTGGATGTGGGGGATCGGGTACCGATCAGGAGTGGTGGCGTCGTTGAGGCATCGATAGACGCCACATGGCTGCCATCCGCCGCCAGGCTTTGGAAAGATATGGAGGGGTGAAGATCAGGGACTATTCGACCGGCAAATAATCCCTAACCATTCCATGGTTGCGAACTCCACCTTTGCGACCACCAGCTTGCCAGGTTCCAGGCACCAGGCCCACGCGTAGACCGGGAGGCCGTTGGTGGTGATGTGGTGTTCCACACCATGTTTCGTGGCTGTGGAGGAGAACGTGGGTCTTGTCAGGTCAGGGAATTCGCTGAGCAGGCGAGCGAACTCATCAGGAGTCGGGAACGCACAAGAGATGGTGCGTGACATAGTGTTACTGCGGTAACACGGAAGAGAATTAAAAGTTGCTGCGTTGATCAGCCGCCGGTTCCTAACGTCGACCAGGAGGCTGTTGGCGCACAGGAAATCTGCGCCGAGGAGGGGCTTGGAAACTCTGGCCATAAGAAACTCCCAGTGAAAATGTTGCCCCCCGAGGCACACCTCCACTCGCCATCTGCCGAAGGTCCGAATTGTTCCGCCATTGGCCGCTTCAAGGGTGGGGCCGTGGTTCCCCGTCTGCACATCGAGGGCGGACGCGGGTAAAATGCTGCATTGCGCCCCGGTGTCGCACAGAAAACGATGACCGGAGAGAGTATCACTGATGAACAGCAATTTTCCCGCGTTGCCGATCGCCATCGCGGCCGCGGGGTGCCCGTTAGACCTGTTCCTTGGTGGTCGCAGTGTCAGTTGTTGTTTGTTTTTTCGGGGAAAGCTGCAGGGAGGGCGGCAACGCTTCGCCTTCGCGCCGAACTGCGCGTGGTAGAAACACAGCCCAGCAGGCTGACGAGCTGGGGCGGCGTCTGCAGGGGATGGGTGCCTCGTGGCGGCGCAGTAATGCCGAGTTACAGTGAAAATTTTGTCAGCCTCCGCAGCGAGTGTTGCATAGTCTTCAATTTCAGATCTGGCCAGGGCAGCTAGTACCTGTTCAGGCAGTTGGCTGAGGAAAATCTCGCGGAATAGGAAACATTCCCGTTCTGAGCCCAGGAGTGTGAGCATTTGGCTCATCAACTCTGAAGGCTTGGAGTCCCCGAGCCCGGGCATAGTGAGTAATCAACGGGCGTGCTCCGATTTTGTGAGCCCGAAAACCTGCAGTAACTGCGCTTTGAGGGTTTCATACTTGCGCTCCGTTGGGGGGTTTTCGAGGAGGCTGACGATCCGAGAGGCAATGGAGCTGTCGAGTGCGGAGACCACATAAATTCACTTGGTCTGATCCGCATTGATGTTCCTCAGGGCGAACTGGGCCTCGACTTGAATAAACCACGAGGGCGCTTGCAGCTCCCAGAACTGCGGTAGCTTTAGCGAAACGGCGTTTGCTTCCATGCTGTGCTCTTCTTATGTGAAAACGTTCACAAAAACGGGGTCACCAATGTAGGAATTAACGAATTCCAACAAATAACGGAGATTGACACAAGAGAACTAAACAGGTCTTTACTCAACGGAGATGCCAAAAGGACTGCCTGGGCAGCCCCGTGGTTTGCGACGTGATGTCATCGCGTTTGCCCGCGTTTTCCCGCGCTCTTAAAGGGGCCACGCCCCGTACATACAAACTCTATATACAAAGCACAGTAATGCCTAACACAATGGTACAGGTTTAGGCTGGTGTTAGAACATCGTTAAAGAGAATTATATACAGTTAGCCAGAGTCATTCCGTGGTTCTGCCACAGTTGGATAAATTGTTGACTTCAAAATTCAGCTGAAAAATGAAGCAACATTAATTTTGTTTAAAAAATACTTTTGGACATTAGGGGCTAAAAATTGAGTGGTGCCCCCTTTGGGCGCTACCTTCACCGGGGCACTGCGACAAAAGATCGCGGCGCTACGTGCCGCAGCGTGGTATTGCAGGCCTTCCTCCCCTTCTTAAAGGGGAGGGGCCTTGCGCAACGCGACCCGGGGCCCTGCTGGGCCCCCGGGGATTGGGAATGCCGGCAAAAGAGCCCGGCACTCAAGAGAAGTGCCGGGATCTTGGAGCGCAGCCGGCACTCCGCGGGGGGGGGTGGTGTTCAGGAGGCCGCTGGCGGGAGCACAGGCAGGTGCTGGCAGGCAGCCAGCAACAAAAATGGCCGCCCCGCACCTCGCCTTAAAATAGTGCCTCCCCGGCCGCAGGTAGGCCCCCCTGACCCCGTCAGACATAGCGTCTGACGGTGAGTGAGGGGGCACTCCCAAAGATCGCGGCCGGGGCATGAGCGGGGTGCAGTGCACGGCGATGATGTCATCGCTGGCGGCGCAGTGCCACAGGGCGCTACCGGTTACCGCCGCTGCTAACCTCCCGCTGAATTTCGCGGGAGGCATGGGCGGCGCCGCACCTGGGTGCTAGTTGCTTTGCGCCCCGTTAGCGTCCTCTTAGGGTGCTAACAGGAGGCGCAAAGCAACCAAATTTTTCCCCCTAGAACTCTCAATTACTGAGGAAAAAATGGATGTAAAAAAGTTCTGAAAGATTTTTGAGTTATTTGTGAGAACCTGTTGAGTCTGTGTTTTCAAATGTAGTTATGCTGAATAACAGGACACAGACTACAGAAATAATTAAACAGGTCTTTAGTGATTGAGGGTCAGGGCTGAACTGGGATACACTTTGCTCCGCAGGGTTTATATACCGGTGTGGTCACCACCGGTACTACAATGTACAGGAGCCATCAAAAAGTAGTCCATCACCTTAAGGTAGTCTCTTAAGGTGGTACAGGTTACATACACTACAATTCCTCCCCTTTTAGCTTAACAGTGTACACCCCAAATTAAACATTACATGGATAACATATATACAATTTTCACACAAAACTGTTCAAAGATTCAGTCTCTGAGGAGGCCTCCTGATCCGGGCCGGATAACGCCTTTCAGGGGTCTCTGGTTCTCGTTGCTGGGATGACTCATCCATTTGATCTCCTATGGATTGAACATCATCATGTACGTTCGAGTCTGAGGTAGATGCTACAGGCTCAATAAATTCTTCAACTGGTGTCTCTGCCGTAGACATGGGGTCGACCCTTGTTCTCGATTCCACAAGTTGGTCAGCATGACGTCGTATTACATTCTCTCCAACGTCTACTGTGTACATCAAGGGTCCTTGTCTGGCACGAATTGTTCCAGATTGCCATTTATCATCCCTATAGTCCCTGGCCAACACTGGTTGTCCTATTTCGAAACTACGAGTGGCCTTGTTATTTACATTTGCTTGTTTTCGACTTCCCTTCGCACATTGGGTTTTAACAAATCCAACCGGAACCGCAACCTCCTGTTATAGAACATTATGACAGGGCTTTGATTTGTCACTGCATGCGTGGCGTTTTGATACGCCATCAGGAAATTGTCCATCTTGTGTTGTAGTGGAATATGGTCTTCGGTCATGGTCTTATCGCCTTTTTGAACGTTTGTACAAATCTCTCGGCCAACCCATTTGTAGCCGGATGATATGGGGCAGATGTATAGTGTTTCACCCCATTCTTTTTCATGAATTTCTGGAATTCTTCTGACATGAACTGTGGTCCGTTGTCTGAACATATTTGTTCCGGCAACCCATTCCTTGCAAATATGGTTCTTAGAACTGTGATCGTCTTCTCAGAGGTAGTGGTCGACATCTTAATCACTTCTGGCCATTTAGAATGTGCGTCTACTGCTATCAAAAACATGGAATCCATGAATGGACCTGCAAAGTCGATATGCACACGTTGCCATGGGGTTGAAGGCCATTCCCACAGATGCAGCGGTGCAATTGGAGGTGCATTTTGAACTTTCTGGCACCCTAAGCAGCTTTTAGTCAGATCCTCTATTTGTTTGTCGATACCTGGCCACCACACATAAGCCCTAGCAAGGCTTTTCATCTTGACTCCCCCAGATGACCTTCATGCAATTCTTTCAGAACTCTCTCCCTTAATTTTGGAGGAATAATCACCCTTGTTCCATACATCAATGTTCCTTGACATACGGACAGCTGTTCTCGTCTGGCTGAGAATGCTGGTAACAGTGGTTCGCCATGTGCTGGCCATCCCTTCACTGTCAAGTCGTAGACCCGAGACAGTGTCGGGTCGTTTCGGGTCTCTCTCTCAATACCTGCATTGGTGACTGGTAAGCATTCGATGATGGTCGAGTGAAATATCTCGACAGGGTCAACTGCCGGTGCCTCTTCCGCTGTAGGTAGTGGCAGGCGCGACAGCCCATCAGCATTACCTTTGAATTCAATATCATACTGATGTGCCCCTAGGAAAAGGGACCATCTCTGAAGCCTCTGCGCCGTCATTACCGGAACACCCTTCTTAGGGTTGAAGATGGAAACCAACGGCTGGTGATCTGTCAGCAGCGTAAACTTTTGGCCTTGCAGGTAATGGTTAAATTTCTTAACTCCCCACATGAGGCTGAGAGCCTCCCTATCTATCTGAGCATAGTTGCGCTCAGCGGAGGTCAATAATCTGGATGCAAACGCGACTGGCCTTTCCGAGCCATTTGGAAACTTATGTGAGAGCACTGCCCCGATACCATATGGAGAAGCATCACAAGCTAAGCGAATAGGCAGCGTTGGGTTAAAGTGAGCCAACACTTCCTTAGAGGTGATCAGTGCTTTGCTCTTTTGAAAAGCCCGCTTACAATCATCGCTCCACTTCCACGGTATTCCCATTTGCAAAAGAATGTTTAGCGGGTGTAACACCGTGGATAAATTTGGAAGAAACTTGTGGTAATAGTTAACCAACCCAAGGAATGACCTCAACTGGGATACATTTCCCGGTGCAGGAGCTTTCACAACAGCTTCGATCTTGTCAGGTGACTTATGGAGCCCCTCCTGGTCAATGACGTGGCCGCAGTACGAGATTCGCTTTTGAAAGAATTCACATTTCTGGCGATTAACTCTGAACCCATATTCTTTCAATCTGATGAGCACCTGCTCCAAATTCGCGAGGTGATCCTTATCGTCATCTCCTGTAATCAGGATGTCGTCCAGGTAGCATTGTGTGCCTGGGATTCCCTGCAATACCTGCTCCATGGCCCTTTGCCAAATCGCTGGAGCAGATGCCACTCCAAAAACCAGTCTATTATACCGATATAAGCCCTTATGTGTGTTGATCGTGAGATACTGGCGTGACGCTTCATCAACTTCCATCTGTAGGTACGCCTGCGCCAGGTCTATTTTGGTGAAGTGTTTCCCGCCAGACAGCGAAGCGAAGATATCTTCAATCCGCAGAAGTGGATATTGCACTGTGTGAAGAACCGGATTAACAGTGATCTTGAAATCGCCACAGATGCGAACCTTCCCAGGTTCCCCCGGCTTGTTGCTCAACGAACGCTTCATGATAGGAACAATGGGTGTGGCCCACTCGCTCCAGTCCACCTTGGACAGTACCCCTGAACATTCTAGCCCTTCCAGCTCTGCTTCCACAGCAGGTCGTATCGCATAAGGTACTGGTCTGGCTTTGAAAAATTTTGGGTTTGCATGTTCTTCAACTTTGATGTTTGCCGTAATTCCTTTCAGTGTTCCCAGTCCCTGTTGGAACACCTCCTTAGCATCGTTGATGCGCTATCAATTACTCATAAAAGACTGAGAGTTAAGAGAGTAACTAAAGGCTTTTATTAACAAAAGAATGAAGGTCTGCCTCGAGTGATCGACCGGTCCAGAAATACAAAGGGCTGGGGAGCAGTCACCTTTATACTAGGACTTGTGGGAGGAGTCAGCCGAGGCATGTCCAGGCATGTACACAGTGGAATACAAACAGTGGTTTACCACATTCACCCCTTGTTTAAAATTGAGTCCGGCGGGGTGAAGTGTATTAAAAGTTAGTGTATTGGAGTCTCTCCGGAGGTCTTGTCTGCCGCTGTGATCGGCGTGGCGACGGCAGGGGTAGTGAAGCTTCCGGCGTCGAGTCCTGCGTGGGCTGTGGCACAGGCGTGTCGTCCTCGTAGATGTCGAGCGGGTCGCGGGGCCCAGGCCTGCCGTCTGCTGGGGCTGGATATCGGATCGTGAGGGGGGGGTGGTAGTGAGTAGTGGGTTACTGCGGCCCCCGAGGGTGCAAGGTCTCTTATGGAGATTGTGTCCTCCCGCCCGTCCGGGTATGCAATGTAAGCATACTGGGGGTTGGCGTGGAGGAGGTCGACCCTCTCGACCAGGGGGTCTGTTTTATGGGTCCTCACGTGCCTTCTCAGTAGGACCGGCCCTGGGGACGTCAGCCATGGCGGTAGCGATGTCCCCGATGTGGACTTCCTTGGGAAGACAAACATTTTCTCATGAGGGGTGGTGTTAGTGGCAGTGCAGAGCAGTGACCGAATAGAGTGGAGCGCATCGGGGAGCACATCCTGCCAGCGGGAGGTTGGAAGGCCCCTAGACTTTAAGGCTAGCAGGGCGGCCTTCCAAACTGTCGCATTTTCTCTTTCCACCTGTCCGTTCCCCCGGGGGTTGTAACTGGTGGTCCTGCTTGTGGCAATACCCCTAGTTAGCAGGTACTGACGGAGTTCGTCGCTCATAAACGATGAGCCCCGGTCGCTATGGATATAGCTGGGGAAACCGAACAGGGTGAAGAGGTCGTTCAGACATTTAATGACCGTGGCACTGGTCATGTCCGGGCAGGGGATGGCGAACGGGAAACGGGAGTACTCATCAATAATATTGAGGAAGTACACATTGCGGTCGGAGGAGGGGAGAGGCCCTTTAAAATCAACGCTCAGGCGCTCGAAGGGGCGAGTGGCTTTTATCAGGTGGGCCCTGTCTGGTCTATAAAAGTGCGGTTTGCACTCAGCGCAGACTTGGCAGTTCCTGGTCATGGTCCTGACCTCCTCAATAGAGTAAGGCAGGTTGCGGGCCTTGATGAAGTGGAAGAACCTGGTGACCCCCAGGTGGCAGAGGTCATTGTGGAGGGCCCGCAGTCTATCGATCTGCGCGCTGGCGCAGGTGCCACGCGATAGCGCATCCGGGGGTTCATTGAGCTTCCCGGGCCGGTACAAGATCTCGTAATTGTAGGTGGAAAGTTCGATTCTCCACCTCAAGATCTTGTCATTTTTGATTTTGCCCCTCTGCTTGTTGTTGAACATGAAAGCAACTGAACGTTGGTCAGTGAGCAGGGTAAATCGTTTTCCAGCCAGGTAGTGCCTCCAATGACGCACAGCCTCCACAGTCGCCTGGGCCTCCTTCTCAACAGCGGAGTGTCTGGTCTCCGGGCCTTGGAGGGTTCGTGAAAAGAAGGCCACGGGTCTCCCCGCCTGATTGAGGGTCGCGGCCAGGGCAAAGTCGGACGCGTCGCTTTCCACCTGGAAGGGGATGGATTCGTCCACTGCGTGCATGGTGGCTTTGACAATGTCTTCCTTGATACGGTGGAAGGCTAAGCGGGCCTCTGCCGTCAAGGGAAAAGAGGTGGACTTGATCAGCGGATGGGCCTTGTCCGCATAGTAGGGGACCCACTGGGCATAATAGGAGAAAAACCCTAGGCACCTCTTCAGGGCCTTGAGGCAGTGGGGCAGTGGGAGTTCCATAAGGGGACGCATCCGGTCGGGGTCGGGGCCGATGACTCCGTGTTCCACAACACAGCCAAGGATGGCGAGGCGGTTTGTGCGGAATATGCACTTCTCCTTGTTATATGTCAGGTTCAGGAGTTGGGCGGTGCGGAGGAATTTTTCGAGGTTTGCGTCATGGTCCTGCAAGTCACGGCCGCAGATGGTCACATTGTCCAGATATGGGAAAGGGGCTTGCAACGCATTTTGATCTACCATCCGGTCCATCTCCCTTTGGAAGACGGAGACCCCATTGGTGACGCCAAAGGGGACCCTAAGGAAGTGGTAGAGGCGGCCGTTTGCCTCAAAGGCAGTATACTGGCGGTCCTCAGGGCGGATAGGGAGCTGGTGGTACGCTGATTTCAGGTCAATGGTCGAGAAGACGCGGTACTGCGCGATCTGGTTGACCATATCAGCTATGCGGGGGAGTGGGTAGGCGTCCAGCAGGGTGTAGCGATTTATTGTCTGGCTGTAGTCGATGACCAGGCGCTGCTTCTCGCCGGTCTTAACGACCACAACCTGGGCTCGCCAGGGGCTGGTGCTGCCCTCAATAATCCCTTCCTTCAGGAGCCGCTCCACTTCGGTTTTAATGAAAACCCTGTCCCCGGCACTGTATCGCCTGCTCTTTGTGGCGATGGGCTTACAGTCGGGGGTGAGGTTAGCAAACAGTGGGGGGGGGGTGACTCTGAGTGTGGAGAGGTTGCACCTGGTGCGCGGCGGGCAATTTGGGAGCTGCTGGCTGCGGACTGTGAGTGGGGGTAGGGGTCCACCGTACGCCATCGTAACACTTTTAAGGTGGCACTGAAAATCTAACCCCAGCAGGACGGCAGCGCAGAAGTCGGGCAGGACCAGAAGTTTAAAATGATCGTACACGGTCCCATCTACTACGAGTGTCACTACGCAGTAGCCGCCGATGTCCGCCGACTGGGACTCGGAGGCCATAGAAATCCGCTGGTGCGCAGGCAGGACTGGGAGAGAGCAACGCCGCACCGTGTCGGGGTGGATGAAGCTCTCTGTGCTCCCAGAGTCAAAAAGGCAGATTGTATCGTGGCCATTTACCTTAATGTCCATTGTGGAACTGGCCAGCTGGTGCGGTCTCGCTTGGTCCAGTGTAACGGATGCCAGTGTAGGGGTCAGTCTGTCGCTGCGGGTATCAGATGAGGCGGTGTTGGGGGCCTGCTGCGTTCCGGCTGTCGTCCAAGACGCGGCGTCCATGATCCCCATGTGGCTGGAGGCGTCCAAAATGGCTGCTGTACCTGTGGTTCGCACATGGCCGGGGAGGCCCAAGATGGCGGCCCGCATGGCCCACACGCGGCGCTGCTGGGGTTCGGGGTGGCTTTGGCCCTGCAGACGTTAGCGTAGTGTCCCTTCTTCCCGCAGCCCGAGCAGATCGCGTTTTTCGCCGGGCAGCGCGCTCTGGGGTGTTTTGCCTGGCCACAGAAGTAGCATTTCTGGCCTTGGGGCACTGCTGTCCGGCCTTGGGACACTGCTGCGGTAGTTGGGCTGTTGCTGGGGTGTGGCTGGGGTGGCACGGCACTATGAGGCGGTCCTACCGTGTCCCAGGCTGTCATTCCCCGCGGCGTCCACGGTGCAGAGGAGTAGGCATCCATGCCCCGGTAGGCTGCATCCAATGATAGTGCGAGTTCAGAGGCCTTGTTGAGGTCGAGGTCACTCTGCTCCAACAGTCACTGTCGGGTGTAATTGGATCTGTGGCCCGCTACAAAAGTGTCCCGGATAAGTTCCTCTGTGTACACGGCGGCCTTTACATCCTTACAACCACAGGCCCGGCCAAGCACAGACAGTGCCTGAAGGTATTCCACGGTCGATTCCCCAGGTTGTTGTTTACGACTCCCCAGAAGGTGCCTGGCGTACACTTCGTTCACTGGGCGCGTGTACTGGTCCTTGAGGAGCTTGATAGCGTCCGCGTACGAGGTCGCGTCTTGGATGACCGAGTACACTCGGTGGTTCACTTTGGAGGTCAGGACATCCAGTTTGTCCTCGTCCGATTTGATTGCTGCGGAGGCGGTCAGGAATTTTTCGAAACACTTAAGCCAGTGACTAAACTTGGTGGATGAGTCCGCCTCCCGATGATCTAAGTCCAGGCATGCTGGTGTGAGGATTTTCTCCATTATAAAAATTTTGTTAATAAAATTGATGCGCTATCAATTACTCATAAAAGACTGAGAGTTAAGAGAGTAACTAAAGGCTTTTATTAACAAAAGAATGAAGGTCTGCCTCGAGTGGTCGACTGGTCCAGAAATACAAAGGGCTGGGGAGCAGTCACCTTTATACTAGGACTTGTGGGATGAGTCAGCTGAGGCATGTCCAGGCATGTACACAGTGGAATACAAACAGTGGTTTACCACAATCGTCTAATATTTTGGACAGTGGCTTAGGTTTGACGTCGTCCTCCTTACAGGCATCTACAGTCAGTGCTTGTATGGAATGCCAGTCCACATTTATTCTCCGGATCCATTCCCGTCCCAGTAGTGGCGGACCTCCATTAGGTAACACATACAAGTCCATTTTCTGACTTTCTTTACCATTGTAGACCACATTTACTTTTATCTTTCCTTTGGGGTATACTATTTGCCCCGTGTATGTTTTCAATACAATCTCCGTATCCCTCAGGGGAATGTGCGAGAATAACCTTTTGTAATCTTGCTTATTCATGACCGTTAATGCCGATCCAGTGTCCAATTCCATCTTCACTTGGACTCCTGCTATCCGAAGCATAGCCTAGATAGTCTGGTGGTCTGCTGTGTTACCCACATTATGTATTTTTAGACAACCCAGTTCCTTACTGCTGGAGTCTGAATCCATCTTCTGTTCATCCGAACTGTTCTCTGTCACCTTGTGTACTTTTTTGTACTTCTCCTGCGGCGACTTTTTGCTGCTGGTCTTCTTTCCTGACCGGCATACTCTCGCTATGTGACCAAGTTTGCCACATTGCCTGCATTCTTTATCTTTGAACCAGCACTGGTTCTGGTCATGCGTTGTCCTTCCGCAACGATAGCAGTTTACTGCGTCCAATGCCATTTCATTGGTGCTGAATTCCAATGGCCTTTGCTCTATCTCTGCAGCGCCTCGTGTTGCTGCCTCGTGCGATGCTGCAATGCTGAAAGCTTTGTCCAGCGTAAGGTCCTTTTTCTCTAGCAGTCGCTTCTGGGTTCCTTCCCTTAGGAGCCCACACACAAACTTATCTCTCAGTGTGTCTGCTAGTCCTGTACCGAACTGACAGTACTTTGATAACTTGCGCAGTTCAGTTAGGAATTCAGCGTTGCTTTCTTCTTTAAGTTGAATTCTTTTGTAGAATTTAAATCGTTCCACTATCAGCAGCGGCGTGGGGTTTAAATGCTCTTGCAGGATAGTAACAATA
This sequence comes from Somniosus microcephalus, assembly GCF_052327205.1. Taxonomy (NCBI): domain Eukaryota; kingdom Metazoa; phylum Chordata; class Chondrichthyes; order Squaliformes; family Somniosidae; genus Somniosus; species Somniosus microcephalus. Next base: position 184,567,891 of record NC_140992.1, read on the forward strand.
TCCATGAAACTCTTCCCTACCGGTTTATCTGGTGTTACAAGGTTCCTTAATAACCCGTACGTCTTCGCACCCATCGAGTTTAATAGGGTTAGTGCTTTCTTATCCTCCGGTACCTCATTCGTTGTACAGTAAACTTCGATGCGTTCCACATAAGTGGCCCAATCTTCCACATCGTTATCAAAAGCAGTGATGTTACCCGTTTTTGGCATCCTTGTTGAGTTTCCTTTCCTTCGGATATGATTATTATTTTATTTTATTTATTTATTTATTTTTTCAAAATGGCGGCTTCCCGCACTTGGCGGCTTTTCCCGCGCTTGTCTTCTTCCCCCGCCGACTCAAAATGGCGATTACCGCACCATTGCCGTTCACGCCTCCCAGCGGTCCTTTATTTTCCCCTACACTGCTGCTCTTGTTCCCCGCCGCTCCCGCGGTCCTTGTGGTCATAAACGCTTTTCTGGCTGCTGCGCGTCTCTGCCCCGATTGCAGTCCGGCCCCTGACACCGGCTGCGGTCGTGTTCTCCGCCCTTTTCGTCGTTTCCCTCCCCTTCTCTTACTGACAACTCGGCCGACATCCCCCCCGTGCTGCTCGATCGGGCTTACCCGCCGCTGTCGTCGAAGGGATGTTCACTGATGTTTGACTTCGTGGCCAGAAACCAACCCGGGTTCCCGATGGCCTCCCGTGCGATGCAGTGCCCAGCAGGATGTTGAGGGTGGATGTCCTTGTTCGACGCCCGTTTCAGAGGACGAAGCTTCCTTTGATGCAACAGCCGCTAGGTAAGATCAGACTCGTCGCCACTGTTGAGTCTGTGTTTTCAAGTGTAGTTATGCTGAATAACAGGACACAGACTACAGAAATAATTAAACAGGTCTTTAGTGATTGAGGGTCAGGGCTGAACTGGGATACATTCTGCTCTGCAGGGTTTATATACCGGTATGGTCACCACCGGTACTACAATGTACAGGAGCCATCAAAAAGTAGTCCATCACCTTAAGGTATCCTCTTAAGGTGGTACAGGTTACATACACTGCAGAACCCAGTGGCTAGATTCTGCCATCACAGACTAATATTCCCTCACTATAAAATAGCGGCTATTGGGTGTCACACAGTGTGACGCGTTAACGTAGAAAAGCCTATCACAGCACCCTCAGAACTCTCCCAACAGGTCCCAGGGTTTCCCTCTATTACATTGCTGGGTAGATCATATCACAGGAGCCGCAGGTACTGCAGATATTTACAATGAGTTTTCAATAAAGCCCGTGCCCCGCACATTGAATTTCATATCTAATAGACTTTCATATTTCTACACCACAGGCCAAGCTGCTCCCACCTTCCTTTGTATCAGTCGGGAGTGTACTGAGTCTCTCACATCAGCTCACATTGCTCATAGTCTGATTGATAGCGGTTGTTATGAACTTTGGAAGCATATTTTCAATTGGCAGCCGGTTGGGCTAGAATTGCAATATTAGCAAACCTGTGAACAAACCCATGAAGGCCCATCGTCTCTTTTAATAAAAGGAATTTATGTCGTTGCAACTTCCTGGTCTGTTTATCAAAAATATCTTTGTGAGCAGGGGTGCAGCAATGAATTTTCTTTTTATCAAAGTCTGCTGGACAGGATTGCTCCCCGGGTGGCAAAGGTGAACAGACAGTGCTCTGATTCATCGTGTTGTTCAGACCTTGTTCTCAGGAATCTTCATACTCTTTTCAGATTCGTTTTGTATTGGGTCTGCTCCTGAGCAAAGGGACTGATCTCTCCAATAGAATATTATTTTATACAGAGGATATGCAGGGTCTGCATCTCTTACCGCCAAGTGATAGGTGGCGCTAGCGTGCTTCAAATGCCCTGAAATAAGAACATAAGAAAAGTCTGGGGACAAGGAAAAGCCCATCGAAGTTCACCTCTCCAGTTCATGAACTCTCCCAACAGGGGCCTAAATTGTATTTTGAATGGTTCCAGGGTTTCCCTCTATCACATTGCTGGGAAGATCATTTCAAACATGTATTATTGTTTGAGGGAGGAAGTGTTTCTGATATCAACTCTAAATTTACTCTTCACTAATTTGCGGTTTGTCTTCTAGTCCTACTTTGAAGTAATAATCTGGGTATATTTTATCTCTATTATTCATTTCTCATAGCTCACCCTCTTCAATCTTCTGATGAGTCTTTTTGTTATTTTCTGTGCTCTTTCTAGTGCAACTATATCTGGTTTATGTTGTGACCGAAACACAGTACTGTAAATGTGGTCCGACCAGTGCATTGTGAAATCTTAGCACCACTCCCATTCATTTGTATTCTGCTGTTCTAGCTATAAATAGCCCGGCATTATAGAATCATAGAAAGACGCCAATCAGCCCATTGTGCCTGTGCTCTTCAACTGCTGTTAAGCAATCCAATCACACTTCCTTGATTTTCCCAATATCCTTTTATTTTCTTCCTTTTCAAATTCTGATCCAAATCCCTTTTAAATTATGTTCTAGTCTCTATCTCATGTGTGGTAAACATTATGGCCCAGAAATTTGGGTCTCCACGGGTGAGTACGCACCGGGTACTCACCCGTAGGCCCAATGGAAGTGACGGTTTCCTGCATGCACTGCGCATGCGCGGGAAACCGACACTTCCGTTCGCCTGAAAGGAGGGGTTAAGAGGTCGAACGCGTGCGCATCGAACTTTGTTTTTTTTTTCAGGTTTTCCCGGGAGGGTAAGTCTGCAAAAGTTAAACATGTAAAAAGCAGGCGTAAGGCCTGCTTTTTACAAGGTAAGTGGTGAATTAACTAAAATTGAAACATTTTTTCCACAGGTTTATTATTTTTAAATACTTTAAAGCAAGGTAAGTTTATTTTTAGCCCTGTTAGGAAATAAAATTATTTTTTTCAAAAATTTAAATTATTGTTTAAAATAGTTATTTCATGTAATTTATAGTTTATTTAAAAAATGTGATGTTTTTTAAAAATTTATTTGAAGATTTAGTGCTATTTTGGGGCTGTAGTATTTATAAGTCTTGACAGCACTTCCTGTCAGACTTATGAATGGAGCATTCCCTGCTCCAGTTGGCTCCCCTTGGCCCACGTGATCCCAGGGGACGCATCAAACTAACTGCGCCCCTGGGATATGCAAGCACTGCGCACCGGCAGCTGGACCAGGCCCCGGATCGGAATTCCACAGAGGCCCACAGCTCAATGGCCGGCGCGCAAGGTAAGTGCAGATCGGGGGCTTGCACCCGCGGGAAGCCCCCAACCTGAATTTCTGGGCCGTTATGTGTTCTAGTAATCCTCCATGTGGAAAAAAAACTCAGTTAGATTGCCCCCTTAAACTTCTCTGTTCCAGTAAAAAAGCACTTCCCACGACTCCAATATCCTTCCTACAATTGAGTTCCCAGAGCTGCACACTTTACTCAAACCAGGGTCGTGTATGAAAACAGTAACACATTCTTGTTTTTATAGTTAATTTTATATAATACTCAGAATCCCATTAGTCTTGTTAAGGCCTTTTCTACCGACACTTCCATCCTTAAAGGTCTGTGTATTCGAATCCCTTTACCACTCTGTTCCTTCACTCTCATAAGAATCTTACCATTTAGGTTCTGTTTCTCTTTGTTATCTTTTTCCCAAAATGTGCTACTTCACAGTTTTCTGAACTGAACTGTGTCTGCCACCTATCTGCCCACTCTGTTAACCACTCTACATTGTCCAGCAATCCAGGTGTCGACCTTGGCTCGGTGATAGCACACTCACCTCTGAGTCAGGTGCAAAGGAACATCCAAAAATGATGGGTAGGAAAAGACCAGCTGGTCCATCAAGCCTGCCCCACGCCATCATGCAGGTAAATGCCCACCTCCCTGACAGCAGTCACCATGCCTTCATTTTAAGGAAATCCACCATTTTGTGCTCATTTGACCAGCAAAGAAAAGTCCAAGGATGGGTTTTAGGAGACCAAGGCCACCCTCTGCAACCATGGCTCATGCCACCTCTACAGCAGCCCTGTACAACTGCTGAGCACTGGTACAATGAGAACATGCATCTACCAGAGCCATCGTGGAGCACACCTTTGGCATGGTGAAGAAAAGATTCTGATTCCTTGATATATCAGGGGGGTCTTACAGTACAATCTGGGCAGCGTCACGAATCATTGTCGTTTACTGCATGCTCTGCGTTCCTCCAATTCTGGCCTCTTGTGCATCCCCAATTTCCTTTGCTCCACCATTGGCGGCCGTGCCTTCTGCCGTCTAGACCCTAAACTCTGGAATTCCCTCCCTAAATGTCTCTACCTCTCTCTCCTCCTTTAAATTGCTCCTTAACACCAACAACCAAGCTTTTAGTCACCTGTATTTCTTTATATGGCTTGGTGTAGCGCCTTGGGAAGTTTTACTATGTTAAAGGCGCTATATAAATGCAAGTTGTTATTGTTGCATACAGTGCAACCCAAGTGAAACCATATTTTATTATTACAAAAGCTTTGACTCTAGTGCCCGCTATCATGATGTTTCCCATTCCTAGCGGGCTGTGTGTGCTGTGCTTCTTCTCTCTACTACCCCCTCTGCCACACAAGTAGGTGTATAGTCCCCAACACTGGGCACCACATGATGAACTCTGCTAGGCACTCTTCCCAATGACTCCAACAATCTTTCATGCCCAGGAAGCAGCCACCATTTGGATGCTGGACTCTGGAGATCAGGATTCCTGTCCTCATCGGCTCCGGCCAGCTGCTTCCTGTACCCCCTGTGCCAACTGCTTCTCCTCCTTGTGCTCTGTGTACTGTCCTCAAACTCCCTTTCTAAATCTCCCTGGGGTGGATGTGCTAGTGCTGTTGCTGCTTGCCAGGATGTGATTGAGAGATGAGGTGTGCTGTGAGATGTATGGTTGCTCCTGCACCTGCATGCTAACTCTCTGTGTTTCCTGTCCAAGGACACCTAAATCTCTCTGAACACCAACATTTAATAGTTTCTCACCATTTAAAAAATATTCAGTTTTTCTATTCTTCCTACCAAAGTGAATAACCTCACATTTCTCCACATTATACTCCATCTGCCACCTTATTGCCCACTCACTCTTCTATAACACTTGGGGCATTTATTGTGTGAAAGGTGCTTTAGAAGTGTAAGGTATAAGGTGTTCTGTACTTGTTGTGTATGTAACCTGTTCCACCTTAAGAGAGCTTAAGCCTGTTCCACCTTAAGAGATGTACTACTTTCTCAGGCTGCTGTAGCCGTAATACCGGGGGTGAACACACTGGTATATAAGCACTGTGCAGTAATCTTGTATTCAGAATAGTCCCTCCCTCCAACCAGTAAAGACCTGTTTTTGATTGTTATAAATTAGTCTGTGTCTTAATTAACTAGATAACTCACAGATTTAACACTGGCGACGAGTCTGATTCGGACCCTGCGGCAGTCACTCCACGGCAGCTTCGTCCACAGCCAGGACGTTGCAGAGAGGTTTCCACCCTCTCCACCCCACTGGAAGACATCCTGACCTCGGAGCCTCCATCGGTGACCGTCAGCTTCTTCTCCAGCTTGGTGGTGGGTAAGCCGTTGTCTGAGCCGGGCAGCGACGCGACAGGCAGTCGACCGCGTTGGCCGCACGAACGGGGCTGGGGGAGCCGGAGGAATAGGGCGCGAGAGCCGCTTCGAGCGGGAGGCGTTTCAACAGAGCGATCGCATCTCCTGATAAGGGCCGAGAGCCGCGAGAGCGATCGCATCTCCAGATAAGGGCCGAGAGCCGCTTCGGTCGGGAGCCACTTCGCGATCCAGCGATCGCATCCGCTGATAAGGGCCGCACTCGGGCGATCGCGGCGAAGATAAGGGCCGCACTCGGGGGCTGAAGGGAGACGGCGTCGGGGGGACGGGTGAAGACCGCCAAGCGCGGGAAAACCGCCATTTTGTGGGCGGAGGACGACGGCAAGAGCGGGAAGCCGCCATCTTGGATAGCAGTAAAAAAAAAAAAATCTGAGAAATTGCAAATCTGACAAAGTACTACAATGCCTAAAAAGGGAATATTAGCAACTTTGATAGTGACATCGAAGATTGGGCCATATATGTTGAACGAGTTAAAAATTATTGTAAGGCCAATAAAATTCGTGAGGCTGATAAAGCACTAACATTATTAAATTTAATGGGTGCGAAGACATATGGGCAATTGAAACACCTGTTATCACCAGATGAACCGGCGGATAAGACATTCGATGAGATTGTTACTGTCCTGAAAGATCATCTAAACCCCACGCCGCTGATGCTAGCGGAACGATTTAAATTTTACGACAGAAGGCAGCTACAGCATGAAAGCAATGCTGAATATTTGCTGGAATTGCGTAAATTGGCGAAATATTGTCAGTTTGGAACGGGACTGACAGATGCACTACGAGACAAATTTGTGTGTGGTTTATTTAAACAAGATACACAAAAGCGACTGCTCGAGGAGAATGAGCTGACGCTTGAGAAGGCGGTCACTATGGCAGCAGCACACGAAGCCGCAGCGAGAGGCACGGCAGTAATGCAGCTACGGTCACCGGAGCTCAGTGCACACAAATTGGGTGTGAGTTCTGGCAAATGTTATCGTTGTGGAAAGACAACGCATGATCAGAACCAGTGTTGGTTTAAAAACCAAGAATGTAGAACTTGTGGTAGGCTTGGACATATAGCTAGAGTATGCAGGTCAGCGAAGAAGACCAGCAACAAGAAGTCACCGCAAGGGAAATACGCAAAGGTACACAAGGTGGCCGAACAGGAGTCCGATTCAGACGCAAGCAGTATTGAACTGGCTAGCTTAAGGGTACTCAACGTTGGTAAGGGTGCAGACCTCCAGACAATTTGGGTTACTCTTCAGATAGAAGGAGTCCAAGTAAAAATGGAATTGGACACTGGATCGGCATTGTCGGTCATGAATAAGAAAGATTACAGAAGGTTATTCCAACATATTCCCCTACAGGATACGGAGATTATATTGACAACCTACACGGGGCAGAGAGTGTACCCCATCGGGACAATAAAGGTTGCAGTGGCCAACAAGGGCGAAGGAAGTCAAATAATGGACTTATATGTGCTGCCGGAGGGAGGTCCACCACTACTAGGCCGGGAGTGGTTTAGAAACATAAATATGGACTGGCATTTGCTAAAAGCCATAAAGAGTGAGAACTCGGTGCAGATAATCAGCCCAGACTCTAGAACTGATGATGGTAAGACCAACCCATGTGCAAAAGACAAAGTTTCAGCACAGAATTCCACTGAGCAACAACAACATAGTTTAACAGAGAATTCTGAGTCTGTCAAGTCTACTGATATGCACATTTTTGAGGGACACTGGGCTCGAACTCAACTCCATTTCAAACTACAACAGCAATTAGAACAAATGATTCGCCGTTTTGAGCAAGAGATGAATGAAATAAAAAAGTTCTTTGTTACAGAGTGGGAGAATCTGGAAAGGCAACAGAAGCAACTGATGGAGAAAATGGAGCAGGAGCACACCAACCATCTGCGCGAGGAGGCCGAACGAATCAAAGCTGATTCAGGTTCTGAAGGTGCGTGCCATAATCTGGTGTCAGAAGAGTTAACGGTCAGCCAACTCCTTCATATGCTGAGGGACAAGACTCTGAAATGGTAAAAACTTGAACACGAGCTGCGATCTTCAAAGGAAAAGGGTTCGGAGCTCTCAAAAGTCATTGAGATGGCTGATGTGACGACACAGACTGAAACGACTGCAACAGAGCAGCCATTGGATGCCAAAAGTACGCTGACTCACGTCAATGTAGAACAACAGACCGCTGAAACAGCTGCTCCGGTAGAGGGATTGCATAGTCCGATCAATCAATCTCCAAAGGAAGTTGAAGTATTAAAATCACAAATGAGGTCACTAGTAAACGACTTGCTGAAAGCCCAGAAAAAGCTGGAGGCAGAGGTACACATGAAGAAGTCTCTTCAGGAAAGATGTCTGGATTTGGAACAAGAGCTGGCTAACGTCCAGCTGGGTATGGAGGAAATAGACGACCCTCTCGCTGACCTGTCGGACGACTCCGAATATTACTATGTCCTGTCCTGCCCAACTTGTAACTTCGACTCACACCATACAGAAATCATGGAGGAGCACCGAAAGTCTACGGAACATCGGGAGAAGGTGGCTCTACTACAAAAAAAGGAGGAAGAGAAGGAGGAACTGCGCATGCAGCTGGCAGCTATGGCAGCTGACAATGGAGCCCAGAGAGTCTCCAAGAAGCAGAAAAGGAAAAGTAAAAACAGAAGATGACCCATCTGAACCATTATCACCTCTACCAGATCACACACGTGGTCCCTCCGAACGGAGCCAAATCAGTTCGGAAGTTCAAGCTGTTAAATCCATGAAAGGACTATTGAATGAGTAACGTGAACCGACTACACCACAGAGATTGAATCTGTGAACTGTTTTCCGTAGAGACTGAATCTGTGATATGTTACGTTAAACATGAAGTTATATATGTATATATGTTATTACATTATGTTAAATGGGGGGGATGACTATAAAGCTAAGAAGGGAGGAGTGTTGTGTATGTAACCTGTTCCAGCTTAAGAGAGCTTAAGCCTGTTCCACCTTAAGAGATGTACTACTTTCTCAGGCTGCTGTAGACGTAATACTGGGGGTGAACACACCGGTATATAAGCACTGTGCAGTAATCTTGTATTCAGAATAGTCCCTACCTCCAACCAGTAAAGACCTGTTTTTGATTGTTATTAATTAGTCTGTGTCTTAATTAACTAGATAACTCACAGATTTAACAGTACTCAATAGCTCTGTTATCACATAGCTGCTCCTGGGCCATTGGACAACAAGACTTGCAGCTGACAAACACCATAGAAGCCACAGTTACAGTCATTGATCTATTCTCATTATAGATATGTAAATGTGCTTACCTTTTATACACAGGTAATTATCAAAGGGCCTTTATAGAGAGTCTGTATGAGAAATTTCCTGTGTGGGAGGACAGGTGTGGGAGTGCGTTTCGCCAGAATGCATGTTCTGGTCTGCTGGAGTAGCCACGCTCCCCCTCTGCTCTTTGACCTCTTGTTAATTTCACCAGTGCCAGTCCAGCGAACAGTGTTAATTTCAAGCCCCCGCTTACAGATCAGCATGACACTCACCTCCACAGCCACAGCTGGCCACGCAGCCTTTCCGAGCCTCCCAGATACATCTCTGTCCCACACTGCCCAGCTCGTCACGCTACATATTCAGCCATGATCTAACTGACTGGTGGAACAGGCTTGGGTAGCTGCACGGCCTGCTCCTGTGCCTAGGAAGCCTACGGGTATTGCAGCTGCCCGTGTCTGTGCCTTTAACTGGAGGCTGCCATCAGGCTTTTATTTGCATCAAGGAGCAATGATAAATTTACCTGACACCACACAACACTAATAAAAGTTGCTCTTTTATAGATAATGTGACTTCAGCATCTTCAATACATAACCCAAGGAGCCACACTATATTAAAAAACCCCAGCAGGAGGGCTGAGAACCCAGCAGCAAGCAGACAGCTGAAAGCTGTGCCTGTGCCTGTTCTCCCAGTGGTATTTACAGAGAGTTGGCACTAATTAAGAAGCCATCGTGATTAATGGCTAAACAGTTCTGCCAGTAACACCTTCCTTTGTTCAGCAGTTGTGCTCACTGGAGCACAGAATAGAGTCCCTTTCATTCCACAGTGCCCAGCAGAGGATCCAGTGAACAAAGGCAGGGTGCAGCCCAGCTTCAGCCCCAGGTTGCTCAGTAACTTCATACCGAGCAGGAAACTCCTGGGTGTCAGCTGTGGCTCAGCAGGTAGCAATCTCGCCTGAGTCAGAGCTTTGTGGTTTCATAATCCCACTCCAGAGACTTAAAAACATATATGGGCCAGAACTTACGGTCTCCGGGACGGCGTACGCTCAGCTTACGCCGTCGTTAGCCTCTGGAAAGTTCCAGCAACTTCCGGGTTTCCACAGGCGCTGCGCATAAGCCCTGGACCTTGCAATCTTGACACATCTACCGCACCGACGAGAAAATCACTTTCACTGGTGAAGAGTTGGGCTATTTGCCCAACTACTGCCCAGCAATTGCCCACAAAACTCTCTCGGCTGGTCAAAGCAGGCATAGGGCCTGCTTTTACTAACGCAAGAGTTATTATAAACCATAAAATAAAAATTTTAAAATAAAAAGTTGTGGCAGAACTACTGAATGACTCTGGCTAACTGTATATAATTCTCTTTAACGATGTTCTAACACTAGCCTAAACCTGTACCATTGTGTTAGGCATTACTGTGTTTTGTATATAGAGTTTGCATGTACGGGGTGTGGCCCCTTTAAGAGCACGGGAAAACGCGGGCAAACGCGATGACGTCACGTTGCAAACCACGGGACTGCCCAGTCAGTCCTCGTGGCATCTCCTTTGAGTAAAGGCCTGTTTGATTGTTCTCTTGTGTCAATCTCCGTTATTTGTAGGAATTCATTAATTCCTACATTGGTGACCCCGTTTTTGTGAACGTTTTCACAAAAGAAGAGCACAGCATGGAAGCGAACGCCGTTTCGCTAAAGCTACCGTAGTTCTGGGAGCAGTAAGCGCCCTCGTGGTTTATTCAGGTCGAGGCCCAGTTCGCACTGAGGAACATCGATGCGGATCAGACCAAGTATCTTTACGTGGACTCCGCCTCTCGGATCGTCAGCCTCCTCGAAAACCCCCCAACGGAGCGCAAGTATGAAACCCTCAAAGCGCGGTTACTGCAGGTTTTCGGGCTCACAAAATCAAAGCACGCCCGTCGATTACTCGCTATGCCCAGGCTCGGGGACTCCAAGCCTTCAGAGTTGATGAAACAAATGCTCACACTCCTGGGCTCAGAACGGGAATGTTTCCTATTCCGTGAGATTTTCCTCAGCCAACTGCCTGAACAGGTACAAGCTGCCCTGGCGAGATCTGAAACTGAAGACTGCGCAACACTCGCTGCGGAGGCTGACAAAATTTTCGCTGTAACTCGGCATTACTGCGCCGCCACGAGGCACCCATCCCCCGCAGACACTGCCCCAGCTCGTCCGCCTGCTGGGCTGTGTTTCTACCATGCGCAGTTCAGCGCGAAAGCGAAGCGTTGCCGCCCTCCCTGCAGTTTTCCCCAAAAAAACCAACGACTGACATTGCGACCACCGAGGAATGGGTCTAACGGGCACCCCGCGGCTGCGATGGCGATCGTCAACGCGGGAAAATTGCTGTTCATCACTGATACACTCTCCGGTCGTCATTTTCTGTGCAACACCGGAGTGCAGTGCAGCATTTTACCAGCGTCCGCCCTCGATGTGCAGACGGGGAATCACGGCACCGCCCTTGAAGCGGCCAATGGCGGAACAATTTGGACCTTCGGCAGACGGCAAGTGGAGTTGTGCCTCGGGGGGCAAAGTTTTCACTGGGAGTTTGTTATGGCCAAAGTGTCCCAGCCCCTCCTCGGCACGGATTTCCTGTGCGCCAACAGCCTCCTGGTCAGCGTTAGGAACCGGCGGCTGATCAAAGCAGCAACTTTTAATTCTCTTCCGTGTTACCGCAGTAACACTACGTCACGCACCGTCTCCTGTGTGTTCCCGACTCCTGATGAGTTCGCTCGCCTGCTCAGCGAATTCCCCGACCTGACAAGACGCACGTTCTCCTCCACAGCCACGAAACATGGTGTGGAACACCACATCACCACCAACGGCCCCCCGGTCTACTCGCGGGCCCGGCACCTAGAACCTGGCAAGCTGGCAGTCGCAAAGGCCGAGTTTGCAACCATGGAATGGTTAGGGATTATTCGCTGGTCGAATAGTCCCTGGTCTTCACCCCTGCATATCGTCCTGAAGCCTGGCAGTGGATGGCGGCCATGCGGCGACTATCGACGACTAAACGACGCCACCACTCCTGATCGGTACCCGATCCCCCATAGCCAGGATTTCTCTGCCCATTTGGCAGGGAACACCGTGTTCTCTAAAGTTGACCTCGTCCGGGGCTACCACCAGGTTCCAGTTCATCCACAAGACGTCCAGAAGACCGCAGTCATCACCCCATTCAGCCTCTTCGAGTTTTTACGGATGCCGTTTGGGTTAAAGAACGCCGCCCAGGCTTTCCAACGCCTGATGGACTCCGTGCTGCGGGACCTCAGGTTCCTCTTTGTTTACCTGGACAATACTCTAATTGCCAGTCCTACTAAGGAAGAACATACCTGTCACCTACACACCCTTTTGCGACACCTCAGCCAACACGGCCTGATTATCAACCCGGCCAAGTGTCAGTTTGGCCTGCACCAAATTGACTTCCTGGGGCATCGCATCACCTCAGAGGGAGCGGTTCCTTTACCTTCGAAGGTAGAGGCGGTGACATCCTTTCCACGCCCGCAGAACATAAAGGCCCTGCAGGAATTCCGAGGCATGGTAAACTTTTACCACCGTTTCGTGCCTAAGGCGGCACTACTCATGCAGCCCCTGTACGAGGCCCTCAAGGGCAAGACTGGCAAGAACCCAGTAGGCTGGACGGATGACATGGCCCGAGCGTTCACCGAAATCAAAAGCGCCTTAGCCAACGCGACTATGCTGGCGCACCCGCTGCCAGGAGCCACCATCGCCCTCACAAGCGACGCGTCGGACTACGCAGTCGGTGCCGTGCAACAGCAGTGGGTGAACGGGACGTGGCAGCCGTTGGCATTCTTCAGCCATCAACTATGGCAGAACGATAGACCATACAGCACATTCAACCGGGAGTTGCTCGCCCTTTTTCTGGCCATCCGCCATTTTCGGTTCCTTCTGGAAGGACGTCCTTTCACCGCTTTTGTGGACCATAAGCCGCTGACCTTTGCAATGTCCAAGACCGCCGAGCCGTGGTCAGCCCGACAGCAGCGTCAACGGACCTACATATCCGAATTCACCACGGATATACGACACGTGGCCGGTAAGGCCAACCTGGTGGCAGACTGCCTCTCCCGCGCGATTGTCAATACGGTTCATTTGGGCATCGACTACGCCCTCATGGCAGCAGACCAAGCCTCAGACCCGGAAGTCCAAGCTTAATGAACGGCCATCACTGGCCTCCAGTTGGCCGACGTCAAGTTCCATTCGGCAGGTACCACGCTGTTGTGTGACATCTCCGTACAGGATCCTCGCCCTGTCGTGCCGGTCGTCTGGTGCTGCAAAGTGTTCGACGCCATACATGGGTTGTCACACCCTGGAATGAAGGCCTCTCAGAAACTGATGTCAGCGAAATTTGTATGGCATGGCATGCATAAAGATGTCCGCAACTGTCGGGCCAACACCTGCCAAGGTACAGCGCCACATCAAAGCTCCGTTGGCTGCCTTCACAGTTCCAGAGCGACATTTTGACCATGTCAACGTAGACCTGGTAGGACCGCTCCCACCCTCCCATGGTTTTTCACACATCCTGACCATGGTTGACCGCACCACCAGATGGCCAGAGGCGGTCCCCCTGTCATCCATTACTTCGGCGGACGTGGCCAGTGTTATGTATTGTGTGTTCTATTGTTTGTTCTCCTCCCACCTGTGGCGGCGCTGTCACAGGAGATAAATGGTTGGGTGTTCTCGGTTAAGTTTAGCTCTCTTTGTTCGGAACTTTCCAGAACTTCCTTTCCTTCCAATAAAGCACTTCATGTTTGAATCTCTGAGTTCTGAGTCCTAAATTGTGTCTAGGTAGAAAGGTATCGACACAACAAGTGGCGACGAGGATCGGATGAATCTGTGTTGTGGGAACTTTCTTGTTTTCGACTACAAAACACTCGGAACAGAGATTGCAGCATCACATTAACGTTACGGCAGTGAGTAAACAGAAATTTTTATTTGAAACGTGAGATGGCTACTACATTAGGAAACACCGGTGATTTTGATGAAAATGTGGAGCAATGGAGCGCATATACAGAACGTTTTGACTATTTTGTATTGGCGAATGCGGTGGCAAATGAAAAGGTCATGCCTACCTTTTTGAGTGTAATCGGGCCGAAGACATTCAATTTACTTCGCAGCCTCGTGCAGCCAGATAAGCCAGGAACTAAAACATATAAGCAACTAGTGGAAATTCTTGGAGCACATTGTTCACCAGAACCTCTGGTTATTGCTGAGAGATTTAGATTTCACAAACGGAATCAAGAGGAGGAGGAATCAGTGACGATGTTTATTGCTGCTTTGAAAAGGTTGTCGGAACACTGCGAGTTCAAGGAGGTGCTGAAGGATACCATTAGAGACAGACTCGTGTGTGATCTGCAAAATGCAGACACACAGAAGCACCTTCTTACTGAGGACAACCTTACTCTTGAAAAGGCCATTGAAGTTAGTGTCTCCATGGAGATGGCGGAAAAGGAGGCTCACCAGTTGAGTGCAACAGGGAGAGTTCACAAGGTGTCGTCTGAGCCTAAAGGTGCGCGGAATGGCACATGTTACCGTTGTGGGAAAACGGGCCATCATGCTAATGACTGCTGGTGTACGGAGCTGGAATGCCGAAATTGTGGCAAAAAGGGTCACATTGAACGCGCCTGTAGAGGTAAAAAAAAGAACAGACAGAGCTGGGAAGCATGGAAGCAAAATGTCTGTATTTGGACAAGAGAGGAAAAAGAGTGTTCATTCAGTGCAGTATGATGGAACAAGCAAAACAGAGGGGAGCGACACCTCTGAGGAGGAAGAGGTGCACATACTGATGGTTGCAGGTGATTCAAATGGCTACTGGGTGTCACCACTGGTGGAGGGACAATCAGTGCGGATGGAGGTGGACACAGGCGCGGCTGTGTCCCTTGTTTCAGACACTGTCTACAACAAAATGCTAAAGCATCTTACCCTTCAGCCAACAAACATTGTGCTAAAGACGTATACCGGCGAACCTGTGGCCATGAGAGGCGTCATTGAGGTGACAGTTAAATTGAACGGACAGACTGCAAAACTGCCACTATATGTGGTAAAGGGAAATTACCCATCGCTACTGGGACGTGCGTGGCTAGAGAAAATCACGCTGGACTGGCCTGCAGTCCGCATGATGTCAAAAGGGGAGTCAGGTCTGACTGCAGTGTTAAACAAACAGCAGAACTCTTCAATGGGGAACTTGGGAGCATGAAAAAGATCAGCGTGAGACTGGACATTAAACCTAACAGCAAGCCGATGTTTCACAAAGCCCGACCTGTACCCTATGCAATTAGGCCAAAAGTTGAGGCTAACTTGGAGGCCTTAGTCGAGAATGGAGTCCTGGAGCCTGTGAGCGTGAGCGAATGGGCCACACCCATTGTTCCTGTCCTGAAAAAGGATGGATCTGTTCGAATCTGCGGGGATTTTAAAGTGACTATTAACCCAGTGCCCTCTGCGGAACAGTACACTCTTCCCCTCATTGAGGATCTTTTTAAGGGCCTGGCCGGAGGGCAAAAGTTCAGCAAAATAGACTTATGCCAGGCTTATCTACAAATGCATGTCGATGACAAATCAAAGGAGCTGCTGACAATTGTGACACACAAGGGGCTATACAGGTACTGCCGCCTTCCGTTTGGAATTACGTCGGCCCCTGCTCTATTCCAAAGGGCAATGGATCAGATTTTGAGTGGACTGCCAGGAGTCCAGTGGTACCTGGACGACATCCTTGTCACTGGGACAAATGAGGAGGATCATCTTCTGAACTTGGATGCGACACTACAACGACTGAAAGAGTACGGACTCAGAGTTTGTAAAGACAAATGTGAATTCTTTCAGTCTTCAGTTGAGTACCTGGGGCATGTGATTGACACTACTGGCCTGCATAAGGCGCCGTCAAAGGTCAATGTGATCGTGGAGGCCCCAGCACCCCAGAATGTGAGCCAGTTACTTTCATTTCTGGGGCTACTTAACTACTATGGGAAGTTTATTCCAGGCTTAGCAACATTGCTGAAGCCGTTACATCAGTTGCTATGTCAAGGCAAAACATGGAAATGGACTGAACTGTGCAACGAAGCTTTCGCCCAAGCAAAGAAAGCATTGCTGAAATCGAAGGTCCTGACACACTTCGACCCAAAGCTACCCGTGCAGCTAGCATGTGATGCATCACCATATGGTGTGGGAGCAATCATATCCCACATCATGCCTTCGGGTGAAGAGAAACCTATCGCCTTCGCACCACGCACCTTGAACAAGGCCGAGAGTAACTATGCGCAGATCGAGCGCGAGGCCTTGGGAATCATTTTTGGAATTCGAAAATTTCATCAGTACCTGTTTGGGAGAAGGTTCACACTCCTGATGGACCACCGTCCATTGACTTCAATCTTCGGGCCCCACACCGGAATTCCGTCTCTCACTGCAAGCAGGATGCAAAGGTGGGCTTTACTGTTGTCAGGACACACATACGACATCAAATATCGCAAATCAGACTTGCACGGCAATGCAGGCAGTCTCTCGAGGCTACCCTTGCCTGTTACTCCCCCAGAGCCTCGTCAGATAGACATCTTCTACTTTAGACAAGTGGAGGGAGCACCTGTCACTGCAGTTCAGGTGCGAAGGTACACCCACAACGATCCAGTCCTGTCTGAGGTAATGGACGATGTCATTCGAGGGAGAGCTATAGGAGATTCTCCTAGTTTGAAACCTTACGTTTCAAAAAGAAATGAGCTCTCCGTCCAGGCAGGTTGTCTCCTTTGGGGACGCCGTGTCATCATTTTCCGCCACCTCTGACGGAACCTATACTGCAACAACTTCATACAGGCCACAGTGGGATGGTTCGGATGAAGGAAATGGCAAGAAGCTACTTCTGATGGCCAGGTCTCAATGGGAATATTGAGGAGAAAGCCAAAACATGTTCCCCATGTCAAAGGGTCCAGAATGTTCCACAGCTGGCAACCCTACACCCCTGGAAATGGCCTGCAGAAGTGTGACAGCGAGTACATGTGGACTTTGCCAGTCCTTTCGAAGAGAAGATGTTTATGGTGGTTGTAGATGCTCGTAGCAAGTGGCCGGAGGTCGCTGTGATGAGGTCTACCACGGCAGAGAAAACAATTGAGAAACTTGGTGAGATGTTCAGCCGTTATGGCTCACCGGAACAACTCATAAGTGACAACGATCCACAATTTGTATCACAGGAGTTTGCAACCTTCTTGCATGTGAATGGTGTCCAACACATCAGGTCTGCGCCCTATCATCCCTCTACTAATGGCCAGGCAGAAAAGTTCGTGCAAACTTTGAAGCACGCCTTGAAGGCATCGCAAGGTCAGGGCTCAATCCACCAATGTCTGAACAGCTTCCTGTTGTCCTACAGGAACGAGCCGCATGCCACAACCAAAACTTACCCCGCTTCGCTCATGATGAAGAGGCAGTTGCAGACAAGTTTTGACTTACTCAAACCTCCAAGGGCAGAGCAGGTTGTCCATCGTCAACAACAAGCTCAAGTTGAAAAGAGAGAGAAAAGAGCCAAGGAGAGACGGTTTCATCCGGGAGAGCACGTCCTAGCTCGAAACTACAACACTGGACCGAAATGGGTTCCTGCTACGGTTGAGACTGCTGAGGACGTCGTCTGGAGAAGACACACAGATCAACTGTTGCTAGGAGCAGAGACAGCCACAGAGGCTCCAATGGCTGGTTGGCCTGAACTGTTTCCGGATGATACCGCAAACCAGCATCCCTTGCCACAGTGCTCTTCTCCAACACAGGAAGTCAAAGAGACTGTTCCACCTGTGCAAACTCCTGACTTTCAACTGACACAGGCTCCTTCTCCATCTAGGCCTGTGTCAATGCCTACTGCTGTGGAAGCCAGTGATGACCGCCAGTATCCTGTCAGAGAGCGACGGCCTCCAAGACGCTTGGATCTGTAGGCTTAGCGACTTACCCACAAGACTGGGGCAGAATAAACCCCAGGGTAAAGTCAGGGGTTGAGGCAGCCTACCTCTACCTTTGGTTAGTTGAGTGCATTGTGTTGTGTAAGAGAGAACTGATTTTATACTGTAGTACCGGCAGTGACCAAACCTGTATGTAAAGCCGTAGCAAGCTTCTGTACTTTCAATTTCAGCATACCCTCTGTTCAGTAAACACCTGTTATTATTGTTCTCCTGCAGTCCGTGTTTTATTGATACGCGGACACTACACTGGCGACGAGCAGGTTCGAACTCACCTGCAGTACTGCATCACCTCACGGGGATCCTTCCCTGAGAAGAAGCTTCTTGGAGGTCGAAGTCAGAGCAACGGGCGTCGACCGCGGGCAACCGCCCAGTGATCCATCGGAGTTCAGAGAATCGCAGGGGAGGCTGTGGAGAGCTGGGCTTGGCTCCCCAGTCAAGGTGTTCCAGCAAATCGTGCTGGTAGCAGGTAGTGCGCTGACCCTTCTGGACTGCGGCGGGCTCGAGCTCGATCGAGCGGCTCTGCAAAGGGGCCGGGCAGCGTCGTCGGGAGGAAAAGAGAGAGAGAGAGGGTGGAGCGCACAGGGCGCGGTCAGTGCTCAAGAACCGGGCAGCGTAGAGAAAATAAAATGAGGGGAAGGAAAGAGAGACGCGCCGAAGCCGCGGGGCGCCGCCATTACCCTTTAGAACGCTAGGAGCAGCGTTGGCAGCAAGGGGAAGAAGGAAAAGCGCGGGAGGCGCCATTTTATTCCATTCGGGAAGAAGGAAAAGCGCGGGAGGCGCCATTTTAATCCATTGGGGAAGAAGGAAAAGCGCGGGAGGCGCCATTTTAAACCACCCAAGATGCCGAAGAGTGGCAGTATCACTGCTTTCGACAACGAAATAGAAGACTGGACCACGTATGTGGAAAGAATTGAAGTGTACTGCAAGGCAAATGAGTTGGCCGATGGAAAGAAGGCGTCGGTATTATTAAATTTGATGGGCGCGAGAACGTACGGCCTATTGTGGAATTTAATTACCCCAGCTAAACCAATGGAGAAAAGTTTTGAAGAGATTGTTAATATCTTACAGGAACATCTAAACCCTACACCGCTGCTGATAGCAGAAAGATTCAAGTTCCATAAAAGAAACCAGCACAAAGATGAGAGCAATGCTGACTATCTTACGAAACTACGCAAGTTATCGAAGCACTGCCAGTTCGGAGCAGGACTGGCAGATACCTTAAGGGATAAGTTTGTCTGCGGGCTCCAGAGTGAAGGAACCCAGAAACGACTACTTTCGGAAAAGGACCTGATGCTAGAACAGGCTTTCAGCGTGGCAGTATGCTACTAAGCAGCAGCACGGGAAGCTGCGGAAATACAACAGAAACCACAAGAATATAGCGCTAACGAAATGGTATATGGAGCAGAAAAGCGCTATCGCTGCGGTAGAACAACCCATGATCAGAAGGACTGCTGGGTTAAGGACAAAGTATGCAGGCAATGTGGGAAAGTGGGACACATAGCAAGAGTCTGCAGGTCGGGAAAGAAAACCAACACTAAAAGAACTACTAAGGAAAAGTACAAGAAAGTAAAAAAAATGACAGACAGTAGTTCAGAAGATCAGGAGAGTGATAATGACTCCGGGAGCAGAAGTTGTCTAAAGTTACACAACGTGATCGCAAAGGAGGATCACCGAACCATTTGGGTCACCCTCATGATAGCAGGGTCCCAAGTAAAGATGGAATTGGACACAGGATCAGCCCTAACTGTCATGAATCGACGAGACTATGAGCAGCTATTCTCACACATACCCTTGAAGGACACGTCCATTGTATTGAAGACATACACGGGGCAAAAAGTCTACCCCAGAGGAAAAATAAGGGTGCCAGTTAAATACAACAGCAAGGAAACACAGAAACTGTATCTATATATACTACAAGATGGAGGACCACCATTATTGGGATGTGAATGGATCCAAAAAATACAATTGGATTGGCATTCCATTCAGGCGCCAACTGTGGCTGACAAAAAGAATGATGACGTCACACCTGGACGACTGTCAAAAATTCTAACTGACGTGAAAGAGGTGTTCCAACAAGGACTTGGGACTCTAAAAGGAGTAACGGCAACGATAAAAATCGAAGATACCGCAAACCCAAAATGTTTTAAGGCCAGACCGGCACCGTACGCGATCTGCCCAGCCGTTGAAGCAGAGCTGGAGAGTCTGGAGCGTTCGGGTGTGCTGTCCAAGGTGGACTGGAGCGAGTGGGCCACACCCATCATTCCTTTAATGAAGAAATCATTGAGCAGCACGCCTGGGGAGCCGAAGAAGGTTCACATCTGTGGGGACTTTAAGGTAACTGTGAACCCAGTCCTGCACACAGTACAATATCCACTTCCACGGATAGAAGATATTTTCGCCTCACTATCTGGAGGGAAACGCTTTACGAAGATTGATCTGGCCCAAGCGTATCTACAAATGGAGGTGGAAGAAGCATCTAGGAAATACCTCACAATAAACACTCACAAAGGTCTTTACCAGTACAACCAACTGGTATTCGGGGTAGCATCAGCCCCGGCTATTTGGCAGAGGGTGATGGAACAAGTCCTGCAAGGGATCCCGGGGACCCAGTGTTATTTGGACGACATCCTGGTTACGGGCGAAAATGACAGTGAACACCTTGCCAACCTGGAGCAGGTGCTCACTAGATTACAAAAATATGGGCTACGAGCCAACCGCCCTAAATGCGAGTTTTTCAGGAGACAAATCTCGTATTGTGGCCACATGATTGATGAGGAGGGGTTACATAAGTCCCCAGGCAAGATTGAGGCAGTAGTCAAGGCTCCAGCACCGGAAAATGTGTCGCAACTGAGTTCGTTCCTCGGGTTGATGAACTACTACCATAAGTTCTTGCTGAATTTATCTACAATTCTGCACCCACTGAATGCCCTGCTGCAAACTGGAGTAACATGGAAATGGAGTGATGAGTGTAAGCGTGCCTTTCAGAAATGTAAATGCCTAATCACTTCAAAAGAAGTATTGGTCCACTACAATCCAACACTACCAATTCGGTTGGCATGTGATGCGTCTCCCTACGGCATCGGAGCGGTGCTGTCACACAAATTCCTTGACGGTTCAGAGAGGCCAATAGCCTTTGCGTCGCGCTCGTTAACCTCAGCCGAGCGTAACTATGCCCAGATTGACAGGGAGGCCCTCAGCCTGGTGTGGGGGGTGAAGAAGTTCAATCACTATCTGCACGGGCAGAAATTCACCTTACTGACTGATCATCAGCCTCTGGTCTCCATTTTTAACCCAAAGAAGGGCGTTCCGGTGATGACGGCACAACGGCTGCAAAGATGGTCCCTTTTTCTAGGGGCACATCAATACGACATAGAGTACAAGGGTACAAAACAGCATGGAAACGCTGATGGGCTGTCGCGCCTGTAGTGTATGTACCCGTCTACCCTTAAGGAAATTATTGTATGTAACCGTTCACCTTTAAGGGAACTACTTTAAGTGTGGCACTACTTGTTTGGCTTCTGTATACTGTAATACCGACAGTGACCACACCAGTATATAAGTGTTGTGACAGGATAACTGGGGCAGATTCGCCCTGACCTCTGAATAGTAAAGACCTGTTTGTTTGTACTTCAAAAGTCTGTGTATTTATTTACTGCACAACCCACAGACTTTACAGTGGCGACGAGTCCGATCGTACCCTATGGCAAGAATAGCAAAGTAACAAAGAGCGTCGAAGAGAGGCAACCGCCCTCGTCATGCTACCAAAAGAAAACATGAGGCTACAACAACAGAAAGTGTGGTACTTTACAGAAGCTGGAAGACTAGCAACAAAAGCTTCATCAGCAACAGGCACTGATTACCCTGCTACCACAGTGTGGAGTGAGCCGACCAGCAAGAAACAAGGCGGCCGAAGAGACTGTGAGTAGGGGTAGGGGTAGAAGTATCCGGAGGAGAAGGGCAGAGCACTCGACCTCGGTCGAGGGGGAGCTGTACCGGCCAAAAGTCGGGTCCAACGGCGTCGGGTGACAGCCGGACCGCGATCGGCGGGAAAAATCCGGGCAGCGACCGCAGCCACGAAGCGCTGAACCTGCGAGTAGGCGCGGGAGGAGAAACCCAGCTGCAGCCGGGGAGGGAAACACCGGTCTGCGAGAGGGCTGGGGAGGCGAACGGGAACCGTGCGGGTGAGAGCCGGGTGCGGAGTGAGAGACTGCGAGGAGCCAGTCCAGCGGCTTAGCTGTTCTCCACCAACGGGGTACTCAGAGCCGGCAAAACCGAACGTGCGGGAGTGGGAGAGCGAACAGGAGCCGAGAACGGGGAGAGAGACTGCGCGAGAGCCAATCCAGCGGCTGAACTGTTCTCCACCTACGGAGTACCCAGAGCCGGTAGAACCGAACGTGCGGGAGAGGGAGAGACAGAGCCGAGCACGGGGAGAGAGAGACTGCACGAGAGCCAGTCCAGCGGCTGAACTGTCCTCTGTTAATGGCATGTACCCAGCGCCGGTAGAGCCGTGCGGGTGGGAGGAAAAGACAGAGCCGAGTAAGGGGAGCTGTGCGAGAGCCAGCCCAGCGGCTGAACCTGTCCGCTGCGGGGAAAGCGTACCCCTTCCACCAGGAAGAAACGTGGGAAGCCGCCATTAGGCGGAGGAGCCAACAGAAGCGGGAAACCGCCATTGAAGTGGGCGGGGAGAGAAAGGAAGAGCGGGAAACCGCCAAATTCGCGGGAAAAGCCGCCATCTTAGAAAAAAAAATACATAAGAATTTAAAGAAATATTTGTGTTGTACCCAAAGAAAGGAAGATGCCTAAGCGTGGGGACAGCAACGATTTTAACTCCGAAATAGAAGACTGGCCCACGTACGTGGAACGTATTGAGATACATTGTAAGGCTAACAAAATAGCTAAGGAGGAAAAAGCTGTAACCTTACTTAACATGATGGGTGCGAAAACATTCGGGTTGTTGAAACATCTTCTCTCTCCAGCTAAACCGGCGGATCAGACTTTCGAGGATATAGTAGCGGTGCTGAAGGATCACTTGAACCCCACACCGTTGAAGCTGGCTGAACGATTCAGATTCTATGCGAGAACGCAGAAGAAAGACGAAAGCAACGCGGAATACTTGGTCGAACTGCGGAGGCTAGCGAAACACTGCCAGTTCGGAGGGAATCTGACAGAGGCACTGCGAGACAAGTTCGTATGTGGATTGTCCAAAGAAGGGACGCAAAAGTGACTACTGGAAGAGAACAACCTCACACTTGACAGGGCTGTCCTTATAGCCGCATCATACGAAGCCGCAGCAAAAGGAATGGCAGTAATGCAGCGGAAGGCGGTGGCACTAGGGGTGGACCACATCAACTCGAGGACTACGAAATGCTATCGTTGTGGGAAGACAACACACGACCAGAAGCGTTGCTGGGGTAAAAACCAAGAATGCCGGAAATGTGGCAAGATCGGGCACATAGCTAAAGTGTGCCGGTCAGGAACGACGTACAACAATAACGAGTCCTCACAAAAATGGTACAGAAAGGTACAAGAGGCGACTAGGAAGAGTCTGAAGGAACAGAAGTCGGACTCACACTCCAAATGCAAAGGACTGGACAGTCTGAGAATCCACAACGTGAGCAATGAAGCTGACCGACAAACTATCTGGATAACGCTACAGATTGCAAAGGTCCAAGTAAAAATGGAAGTGGACACCGGATCGGCGTTGACGGTCATGAATAAGCATGACTATAAGAAATTTTTCAAGCATATTCCACTACGGGATACGGAACTAGTACTACAGACATACACGGAGCACAAAGTATTCCCCATCGGAATGATAGAAGTCAAGGTGAGATACAAGGATAAAGATCATCACCGGTTGGACCTGTATGTATTGCCTGAGGGAGGACCACCACTCCTGGGACGGGAGTGGATCCGAAAAATAAAATTGGACTGGCAGTCCCTAAACACCATGACGGTGGATTCCGAAAAAGAGGATGTCAAACCTGAACGGTTGTCCAGAATATTGGACGAAGCTAAGGAGGTATTCCAGCAAGGACTGGGAACGCTGCGAGGTATTAAAGCAAAGGTTAAGATTGCAGAAAATGCAAGCCCAAAGTTTTTTAAGGCCAGATCAGTTCCTTACGCAATACGACCAGCGGTGGAGGCAGAACTGGAAGAACTTGAACGATCAGGGGTTCTGTCAAAAGTGGACTGGAGTGAGTGGGCCACGCCCATTGTTCCCGTCATGAAGTCCTCACCGAGTAATAAGCCTGGGGGACCGGGGAAGGTCCGTATCTGCGGAGATTTCAAGATTACTGTGAATCCGGTGCTTCACACGGTACAATACCCGCTTCCGCGGATTGAAGATATCTTTGCTTCGTTGGCTGGAGGGAAACATTTCACGAAAATAGATCTGGCTCAAGCATATCTACAGATGGAGGTCGAGGAAGAGTCACGCCAGTACCTCACCATCAACACTCACAGAGGCTTGTATCGCTACAATAGACTGGTCTTTGGGGTAGCTTCGGCGCCAGCAATTTGGCAGAGGGCCATGGAACAGGTGTTACAAGGAATTCCAAGCACGCAGTGCTACTTAGATGACATTTTAATCACGGGAAAAGATGAGGAAGAACACCTCACGAATTTGAAACTGGTACTCACCAGGTTGAAGGAGTATGGCCTTCGGGTTAATCGCAAGAAGTGTGAGTTCTTCCAAAAACGGATCTCATACTGCGGTCATGTCATTGACCGAGAGGGACTACATAAGTCACCCGAAAAGATAGAAGCGGTTGTGAAGGCCCCCGCCCCAGGAAACGTATCACAGTTAAGATCATTCTTGGGGTTGATTAATTACTATCACAAGTTTCTGCCAAATTTATCCACGGTACTGCATCCGCTGAATGACCTGTTGCGGAAAGAAACACCATGGAAGTGGAGTGAGGAATGCAAAAAAGCTTTTCGCAGAAGCAAGGAGTTGATTACCTCCGCAGAAGTGTTGGCCCATTTCAACCCAGCATTACCCCTTTGTCTAGCTTGCGATGCTTCCCCGTACGGAATTGGGGCAGTACTCTCGCATAGGCTACCAAATGGCTCGGAAAGGCCAGTGGCTTTCGCATCCCGATCATTGACACCCGCGGAGCGAAATTACGCACAAATAGATAGGGAGGCCCTCAGTCTTGTGTGGGGCGTGAAGAAATTCAACCATTACCTACAATGTAAAAAGTTCACATTGCTGACAGACCACCAGCCGTTGGTGTCCATATTCAACCCAAATAAAGCCGTTTCCACCATGACAGCACAAAGGTTACAAAGGTGGTCCGTGTTACTTGGGGCACACCAATACGAAATTGAGTACAAAAGGTCTAAACAGCATGGGAATGCTGGTGGGTTGTCACACTTGCCATTGCCGATGGTAGAAGAAGCGAGTATAGTGGACCCAGTAGAGTTGTTCCACTCATCCATAGTGGAGTGTCTACCAATAACAAACTCAATGATTGAGAATGAGACAAGGAATGACCCGACTCTTTCACGAGTCTATGATGTAACGGTGGAGGGATGGCCAGCACAGAGTGAACCAACACTGCAAGCATTTGCACAGAGGAAAGAACAACTGTCAGTGTGTCGAGGGACCCTGATGTGTGGATCTAGAGTGGTGATTCCACCCAAACTCCAAAAGAAGGTGCTAAAGGAGCTGCACGAAGGACATCTGGGGGGAGTAAAGATGAAAAATCTAGCAAGAGCGTTTGTGTGGTGGCCAGGCATTGATAGAGACATAGAGGAGATCACGAAGAACTGCCTAGGATGTCAGAGGGTTCAGAATGCGCCACCACAGGCTCCTCTGCACCCATGGGAGTGGCCCTCATCTCCCTGGCAAAGAGTACACATCGACTTTGCTGGTCCATTTATGGACTCGATGTTCCTCATAGTGGTAGATGCCCACTCCAAGTGGCCAGAAGTAATTAAGATGACCACCACCACGACGGAATAAACCATCACGGTGTTAAGGACTATGTTTGCTCGGAATGGCCTGCCAGAACAGATCTGTTCTGACAATGGACCGCAATTTGTATCTGAGAAATTTAAGAAATTCTTAAAGAGCAATGGGGTTAAACATTACACGTCAGCCCCATACCATCCCGCCTCCAATGGATTGGCTGAAAGGTTTGTCCAGACCTTCAAGAAGGCCGTAAAGGCCATGAGTAATGAAGACATAAGTTTACAGCATAAGGTGGATAGTTTTTTGTTGGCATACCGAAATGCAACCCATGCGGTCACGAATCAAACTCCCGCGATGATGTTTTGTAATAGACGCCTACGATGTCGGCTGGATTTACTCAAACCAAACGTCAGAAGGGACGTAGAGAACCGACAATTCCAGGGCATGAACGAAAGGGCCACTAGATCCTTCCAGACCGGTCAACGAGTTTTGGCCCGGGACTATCGTACTGAGAAATGGCAGCCTGGAACGATTGGAAAAAGGCTAGGCCCGTTGATGTACACTGTGGACATTGGAGACAATATAATAAGGCGCCATGTTGACCAGATCATAGGGTCCGCCACAAATGGGCCCCCGACTTCACCACCTTACCCGGATAAGGCTGAGACTGAGTTACCCAGAACACCTACGTCCGATCTGGTAGTTCTGGAGTCAGAGGAACCTGACACTGTGCTTCGAGCCGATTCAACTTTACCAGAAACACCTACTAGCCCGCTTGGAATGACGACACCACTGCGGCGTTACCCGGACAGAATCCGGAAGCCTCCCGAAAGACTGAATCTATGAACTGTCTTAAATAAATCTGTATATATATATGTGATAATGTATGTCCACTATGGACTCAGTATGTTGAAAGCTAAAAAGGGAGGATTGTAGTGCATGTACCCGTCTACCCTTAAGGAAATTATTGTATGTAACCGTTCACCTTTAAGGGAACTACTTTAAGTGTGGCACTACTTGTTTGGCTTCTGTATACTGTAATACCGACAGTGACCACACCAGTATATAAGTGTTGTGACAGGATAACTGGGGCAGATTCGCCCTGACCTCTGAATAGTAAAGACCTGTTTGTTTGGACTTCAAAAGTCTGTGTATTTATTTACTGCACAACCCACAGACTTTACAGCGCCTACCGTTGCCTACGGTGGAGGAAGCACCTGCAGTGGACCCTGTTGAGATATTCCATTCGACCATAGTCGAATGTCTACCTGTTACAAACTCAAGTATAGAGAAGGAAACCCGAAATGACCCGACACTCTCTCGGGTCTATGATTTGACGGTGAAGGGATGGCCAGCACATGGCAACTCACTGTTGCCAGCATTCTCGCCAAGGAGAGAACAGCTGTCAGTGTGCCGGGGGACCTTGATGTGTGGATCCCGAGTGGTAATTCCACCCAAGTTGAGAGATAGAGTGCTCAATGAGCTTCATGAGGTTCATCTGGGAGGGGTAAAAATGAACAGCCTAGCCAGGGCGTTTGTGTGGTGGCCGGGAATCGATAAAGAAATCGAGGATATGACCAAGAGATGCACAGGATGCCAGAAGGTCCAAAACGCTCCACCACAAGCCCCGCTACACCCATGGGAGTGGCCCTCATCTCCATGGCAATGGGTACACATTGATTTTACTGGTCCATTTATGGACTCAATGTTTTTAATCGCCGTGGATGCACATTCGAAATGGCCAGAGGTCATCAAAATGTCCTCCACCACCACGGAGAAAACTATTGCAGTCCTACGGACCATCTTCGCCAGGAATGGCTTGCCAGAACAGATTTGCTCCGACAATGGACCACAGTTTGTGTCCGAGGATTTCCGGAGGTTTCTGAGGAATAATGGGGTAAAACATTACACATCTGCCCCATATCATCCAGCCACAAATGGATTGGCTGAGAGGTTTGTTCAGACCTTTAAAAAGGCAATAAAGGCGATGTATAACGACGACATACCACTACAACACAAGGTAGATCATTTCTTGTTTGCTTACCGGAATGCAACGCATGCAGTCACCAACCAAGCTCCAGCCATAATGCTCTTCAACCGAAGGCTAAGATGTCGCCTGGATTTGCTCAAACCAAACATAAGACGAGATGTTGAGGATAAGCAATTCCAGCACATCCATGAGAAGCCAACCAGGAGCTTCAAGACAGGGCAACTGTAAAGTCCGCGCCTCAATAATACACGGATTGCGGGAGAACAATTAAACAGGTATTTTACTGAACAGAGGGCAATGTCAGACTGAAGTACAGAAGCCTGCTAGGGCCTTTTATACAGGGGTGGTCACTGCCGGTACTGCAGTATAAAATCAGTTCTTCTCTTAAAGGTACATACACAACAATTCCTCCCCTTTTCGATAAACAGTACATAACATTCAATTAACAACTAAATAATAACTAATTACAATTACAATTTTCTCGGTACTATATACATCAACTGAAATAATCATTTATAAGTTCAGTCTTTGAGGAGGCTTCCTAATCCTGACTGGATAGTGCCTTTCTCGAGTATCCTGTTCTTGCGGCGGAGTCGATTCTGGCTTATTGTCATTGGTTGGTTCGTCAGCTTCCAATACCACTGCTTCTGAGGTAGACGCAATCTGTACTTCGGGCTCATTACCAGGTGCACATGCTCGTGGTATAGGTTTGACTTGTTCCTGTGACTCTAGAATCTGGTCAGCATGGCATCTCACGATGCTCTCTCCAACGTCCACTGTGTACATTAGTGGTCCCTGCTGTGTGCATATCGTTCCTGGCTGCCATTTTTCTGTTCGGTAGTCGCGGGCCAAGACTGGTTGCCCTATCTTGAAGCTCCTGGTTGGCTTCTCGTTGATGTGCTGGAATTGCTTATCCTCAACATCTCGTCTTATGTTTGGTTTGAGCAAATCCAGGCGACATCTTAGCCTTCGGTTGAAGAACATTATGGCTGGAGCTTGGTTGGTGACTGCATGTGTCCCATTCCAGTAAGCAAACAAGAAATTATCTACCTTGTGTTGTAGTGGTATGTCGTCGTTATACATCGCCTTTATTGCCTTTTTAAAGTTCTGAACAAACCTCTCAGCCAATCCATTTGTGGCTGGATGATATGGGGCAGATGTGTAATGTTTCACTCCATTATTCCTCAGAAACCTCCGGAAATCCTCGGACACAAACTGTGGCCCATTGTCGGAGCAAATCTGTTCTGGCAAGCCATTCCTGGCGAAGATGGTCCGTAGGACTGCAATAGTTTTCTCCGTGGTGGTGGAGGACATTTTGATGACCTCTGGCCATTTCGAATGGGCATCCACGGCGATTAGAAACATTGAGTCCATAAATGGACCAGCAAAATCAATGTGTACCCGTTGCCATGGAGATGAGGGCCACTCCCATGGGTGTAGAGGGGCCTGTGGTGGTGCATTTTGGACTTTCTGGCATCCCGAGCAGTTCTTGGTCAGGTCCTCGATTTGTTTATCGATTCCCGGCCACCACACATAAGCCCTGGCTAGGCTTTTCATTTTTACCCCTCCCAGATGACATTCATGAAGCTCATTGAGCACTCTGTCTCTCAACTTGGGTGGAATTACCACTCGGGATCCACACATCAAGGTCCACCGGCACACTGACAGCTGTTCTCTCCTTGGCGAGAATGCTGGTTGGCAAGGTGTTCACTGTCATTTTCGCCCATCACCAGGATGTCATCAAAATAACACTGGGTCCCTGGGGTCCCTTGCAGGACTTGTTCCATTGCCCTCTGCCAAATAGCCGGGGCTAATGCTAGATCGTAGGATACTGCCACGCTGAAAGCCTGTTCTAGCGTCAGGTCCTTTTCCGAAAGTAGTCGTTTCTGGGTTCCTGCACTCTGGAGCCCACAGACAAACTTATCCCGTAAAGTGTCTGCCAGTCCTGCTCCGAACTGGCAGTGCTTCGATAACTTGCGTAGTTCCGTAAGATAGTCAGCATTGTTCTCATCTTTGTGCTGGTTTCTTTTATGGAACTTGAATCTTTCTGCTATCAGCAGCGGTGTAGGGTTTAGGTGTTCCTGTAAGATATTAACAATCTCTTCAAAACTTTTCTCCATTGGTTTAGCTGGGGTAATTAAATTCCGCAATAGGCCGTACGTTCTCGTGCCCACTAAATTTAATAATACCGACGCCTTCTTTCCATTGGCCACCTCATTGGCATTGCAGTATACTTCAATTCTTTCCACATACGTGGTCCAGTCTTCTACCTCGTTGTCGAAAGCAGTGATACTGCCACTCTTCGGCATCTTGGGTGATTTAAAATGGCGCCTCCCGCGCTTTTTCTTCTTCCCCAATGGAATAAAATGGCGCCTCCCGCGCTTTTCCTTCTTCCCCAATGGAATAAAATGGCACCTGTTGTGTATGTACCTTTAAGAGAATAACTGGTCTCAGACTGCATTACCGGCAGTGACCACCCCTGTATAAAAGGCGCTAGTAAGCCTCTGTAGTTTCAGTTTCCCGATAGACTCCTTTCAGTAAAGAATTGTTTTGTTCAACTCCTGCTGTCCGTGTCTCAATCATATACGGACATAATACTGGTGACGAGCAGATACGAACTTACCTACGGTCTGCGCCACCTCCTGGGATCCATTCCTGCACCGAAGTGAGCAGAGGTCGAGGCCAGAAGGAAGAAAGAAGCAGTAGAAACGGGCGTTGACCATGGGCATCCGCCCCTGTGTTAGCGGAGTTGAAGATTGCTGGAGAAGCTGTTGAAAGCGGGGCCTGGTTCCTGTCGACGGTGCTTCAGCTAATCAGGCTGGTGGCAGGGAGTACACTGATCCTTCCTGGGCTGCGGCGGTCGCGAACTCGAGCGGGTGGCTTGCAACGGGGCCGAGCAGCGTTGTCAGGAAGAGGAGAGAGAGAGGGTGGAGCACACAGGGCGCGGCCGGTGCTACGAAGCCGGGCTGCGTATAGACCCGAGAAGAGGGAGGCAAGAGTCCCACAGGGTTGTTCCACGATGGGAAAATAATTTTAAAAAAAATATTAAACGCGCAGGAAACCGCGAGGAGCTGCAGGTTGCAACGGAAACCACGGAAAGCAGTGCTAGCAACAGCGGGGAAGAAGGCAAAGTGCGGGAGGTGCCATCTTAATCAGCGGGGAAGAAGGCAAAGCGTGGGAGGTGCCATTTTGTTAAATCGGGGAAGAAGGCAAAGCGCGGGAGGCGCCATTTTAGATTTTCAAGATGCCGAAGACTGGCTGTATCACTGCCTTTGATAATACAATAGAGGACTGGACCACGTATGTGGAAAGAGTCGAGGTATATTGCGAGGCAAACAAAATAGCCGATGAGAAAAAGGCATCGGTATTGCTAAACTTAATGGGCGCTAGAACGTACGGCCTATTGCGGGACCTGATTACTCCAGCCAAACCGAAGGCGAAGAGTTTTAACGAAATTGTTGCTGTCCTACAGGAACACCTAAACCCTGCACCGCTGTTGATAGCAGAAAGATTTAAATTCCACAGGAGAACTCAGCATAAAGATGAGAGCAATGCTGAGTACCTTACGGAACTACGCAAGCTATCAAAGCACTGCCAGTTCGGAGCAGGACTGGCAGATACACTATGGGACAAATTTGTCTGTGGACTCCTGAGTGAAGGAACACAGAAGAAGTTACTCTCAGAGAAAGAGCTGACGCTAGATAAGGCTTTCAGCGTGGCAGTATCGTATGAAGCAGCAGCCAGGGGAGCTGCAGAAATTCAACAAAAGCCACAGGAATACGGCACCCACGAAATGACACGGGGATTTGCAAAATGTTATCGCTGCGGCAGAACTAACCATGACCAGAAGGACTGCTGGTCCAAGGACAAAATATGCAGGCAATGCGGAAAGATGGGACACATTGCACGAGTTTGCAGGTCTGGGAAGAAGACCAGCGACAACAAAAAGGCTACTAAGGAACCGTACAAGAAAGTACAAAAGATGACGGACAGTAGTTCCGAAGACCAGATGAGTGATAGTGAATCCAGGAACAGGAGACTAAGCTGTCTCAAACTTCACAAAGTAATCGCAAAAGAGGATCACCGAACCATTTGGGTCACCCTCACGATAGCAGGGTCCCAAGTTAAAATGGAATTGGATACAGGATCAACGCTAACCGTCATGAATCGACGAGACTATGAGTGGCTATTCTCACACATACCCTTGAGAGAGAGATCCATCGTCTTGACGGCGTATACGGGGCAAAAATTATACCCCAGAGGAAAAATAAGGGTGCCTGTTGAATACAACGGCAAGAAAATACGGAAATTGAATCTCTACATACTGCAAAATGGTGGACCACCGTGATTGGGACGTGAATGGATCAGGAAGATAAGCTTAGATTGGCACTCCATTCATGCAATGACGGTGGACGGTAAAAAAGATGAAGACGTCACTCCTGGACGATTGTCAACAATCTTAGCTAACACCAAAGAGGTATTTCAACAAGAACTGGGCACTCTTAAAGGCGTAACCGCCTCGATAAAAATAGAAGAGAATGCAATTCCCAAGTTTTTCAAAGCAAGACCGGTACCATATGCAATTCGCCCAGCCGTCGAGGCAGAGCTGGAGAATCTGGAGAAGGCAGGCGTGTTGTCTAAGGTCGGCTGGAGCGAGTGGGCCACACCCATCGTTCCTGTCATGAAGAAAACATTAAGCAATAAGTCTGAGGAGCCAAGGAAGGTTCGCATCTGTGGGGATTTCAAGGTGACGGTGAACCCA
Organism: Somniosus microcephalus; assembly: GCF_052327205.1. Taxonomy (NCBI): domain Eukaryota; kingdom Metazoa; phylum Chordata; class Chondrichthyes; order Squaliformes; family Somniosidae; genus Somniosus; species Somniosus microcephalus. The sequence continues at coordinate 184,600,334 of NC_140992.1, forward strand.
GTCCTTCACACAGTACAATATCCTCTTCCAAGGATAGAAGACATCTTCGCCTCACTGTCTGGGGGGAAGCGTTTTACAAAAATTGACCTAGCACAAGCATATTTGCAGATGGAGGTTGAAGAATCCTCTAGGAAGTATCTCATGATAAACACTCACAAAGGTCTTTACCAGTATCATCGATTGGTATTCGGAGTAGCATCGGCTCCGGCGATATGGCAAAGAGCGATGGAACAAGTCCTGCACGGGATTCCGGGGGCTCAGTGTTACTTGGACGACATCCTTGTGACAGGTGAAGATGACAGTGAACACCTTAACAACCTAGAACAGGTGCTCACTAGACTACGGGAACATGGGCTGCGAGCCAATCGCCCCAAGTGCGAGTTTTTTAAGAAACAGATATCGTATTGTGGCCACGTGATTGATGAAGAGGGGTTACTTAAGTCCCCTGACAAAATTGAAGTGGTTGTTAAGGCCCCAGCGCCTGAAAATGTGTCGCAACTGAGGTCATTCCTCAGATTGGTGAATTACTACCATAAGTTTTTGCCGAATTTGTCGACAATCCTGCACCCACTGAATGTCCTGCTACGAACGGGAGTAGCATGGAAATGGAGCAATGACTGTAAGCGGGCCTTTCAACAGTGTAAGGACTTAATCACTTCAAGAGAAGTATTGGCTCACTACAACCCAGCACTGCCGATCAGACTGGCGTGTGATGCGTCTCCCTACGGCATTGGGGCGGTACTGTCACATAAATTCCTTGATGGTTTAGAGAGGCCGATAGCTTTTACGTCACGCTCGTTAACTTCTGCCGAGCGTAACTACGCCCAGATTGACAGAGAGGCCCTCAGCCTAGTGTGGGGGGTGAAGAAGTTCAATCACTACCTGCACGGTCAAAAATTTACTCTACTAACCGATCATCAACCTCTTGTCTCCATTTTCAACCCTCAGAAGGGCGTACCGATAATGACAGCACAACGGCTGCAGAGGTGGTCCCTTTTCCTAGGGGCACACCAGTATGACATCGAGTACAAAGGAACTAAACAGCATGGGAATGCTGATGGATTGTCACGCCTACCGTTGCCGACGGTGGAAGAAGAAGACCTTACAGTGAATCCAATGGAGTTATTCCACTCGACCATAGTCGAATGTCTCCCTGTGACGAATGCAAACATAGAAAAGGAAAGACGGAATGACCCAACACTATCACGGGTCTATGATTTAACGGTGAAGGGATGGCCAGCACATGGCGAACCACTGCTGCCAGCATTCTCGCCGAGAAGAAAACAGCTGTCAGTGTGCAGAGGAACCTTGATGTGTGGATCCAGAGTAGTAATTCCACCTAAGTTGATGGATAGAGTGCTCAATGAGCTTCATGCGGGTCATCTGGGTGGGGTAAAAATGAAGAACTTAGCCAGAGCGTTTGTGTGGTGGCCGGGAATCGATAGAGAAATCGAAGAGATGACCAAGAGCTGTGCAGGATGCCAGAAGGTCCAAAATGCCCCACCACAAGCTCCTCTGCATCCATGGGAGTGGCCCTCATCTCCATGGCAAAGGGTGCACATTGATTTTGCTGGTCCCTTCATGGACTCGATGTTTTTAATTGCGTTGGATGCACATTCAAAGTGGCCAGAGGTAATAAAAATGTCCTCAACCACCACAGAAAAAACTATCAGTTTTACGAACCATATTCGCCAGGAATGGGCTGCCTGAACAGATTTGCTCTGACAATGGACCACAGTTTGTGTCTGAAGAGTTCCGGAGGTTCTTAAAGAACAATGGTGTTAAGCATTACACATCTGCCCCATATCATCCAGCCACTAATGGATTGGCCGAGAGGTTTGTTCAAACATTCAAGAAGGCTATCAAGGCAATGTGTAATGAAGATATACCCCTACAACACAAGGTGGACAACTTCTTGTTTGCCTACCGGAATGCGACACATGCGGTTACCAACCAAACTCCAGCCATGATGTTCTTCAATCGAAGACTACGATGCCGCTTGGATTTGGTTAAGCCAAACGTCCGAAGAGATGTGGAGAACAGGCAGTTTCAGAATATGAATGAAAGGCCGACCAGGAGTTTTAAGATAGGTCAACCAGTTTTGGCCCGGGACTACCGCACTGAGAAATGGCAGCCAGGAACGATTTGTACACGGCAAGGACCTCTCATGTATACCATGGACGTTGGAGAGAGCATTGTAAGATACCATGCTGACCAGATTCTAGAGTCACTGGAAAACGTCAACTCCACACCATGATCTGATATACCTGGCAATGAAATCGACGTACCAATTGCAGCTACCACAGAATCGGTGATATTGGAAGCAGATGAACGAAACAACGACATTGGTCCCGACTCAACCTTGCCAGAGGTACCTGATACCCCAAAGAGGCGTTATCCAGACAGAATCAAGAAGCCTCCTCAAAGACTGAACTTATAATTGCTTAACCTTAACCAATGTATCTAGCAACTGTAATTGTGATTGTAATTAGTTATCATTTAGTTGTTAAATGAATGTTATGTACTGTTTAGCTAAAAGGGGAGGAATTTTAAGAGAATAACTGGTCTCAGACTGCAGTACCGGCAGTGACCACCCCTGTATAAAAGGCGCTAGTAAGCCTCTGTATTTTCAGTTTCCCGATTGACTCCTTTCAGTAAAGACTTGTTTTGTTCAACTCCTGCTGTCCGTGTCTCAATCATACACGGACATAATAGCGCCTCCCACGCTTTTCCTTCTTCCCCTTGCTGCCACGCTGCTCCTAGCGTTCTACAGGGTAATGGCAGCGACCCGCGGCTTCGGTGCGTCTCACTTTTCCTTCCCCTCGTTTATTTTCTCTCCGCTGCCCGGTTCTTGAGCACCAACTGCGCCCTGTGCGCTCCACCCTCTCTCTCTTTCCTCCCGGCGACACTGCATGGCCCCTTTTGCAGAGCCGCTCGATCGAGCTTGAGCCCGCCGCAGTCCGGAAGGGTCAGCGCACTTCCTGTTACCAGCACAATTTGCTGGAACACCTTGACTGGGGAGCCAAGCCCAGCTCTCCACAGCCTCTCCCGCAATTCTCCGAACGCCTATGGATCCTTGGGCGTTTGCCCGCGGTCGACGCCCGTTGCTCTGACTTTGACCTCCAAGAAACTTCTTCTCAGGGAAAGATCCCCGTGAGGTGATGCAGTACTGCAGGTGAGTTCGAACTTGCTCGTCGCCACTGTAATGTCCGCGGCTCAATAATACATGGACTGCGGGAGAACAATTAAACAGGTATTTTACTGAACAGAGGGTACTCTTTTGTTTGGACCCAAAAAAAACCCAAAACAAATTGGACTGTAAATTAACAAAAGTTCAACTGAAACTTAACAAATCAAATTAAAATTTGGTTTTCCGGGTTGATGATGCACTCCAGTCCCCACGGCACCCACCGGTCGCGGAAATACTCAAGCGTGCCGGCGGACACCGCGTGCTCCATTTCCAGGGCCACCCGGGTGCGAACATGGCCGCGGAAGAGAGGCAGGCAATCCGGCCGGACGACCCCCTCGACCGCCCGCTGCCTGGACCAATTGATGGCTCTTTTAGCCAGGCCCAGGAGCAGGCCTACAAGGAGGTCCTCCAACCTGCCCGCTCCCCTCCGCACCGGGTGACCGTAGATCAAGAGCGTGGGACTGAAGTGCAACCAAAAATCGAGGAGCAGCCCATTCAAGTAGTGAAAGAGGGGCTGCAACCTCTCACACTCGACGTAAACATGAAACACGGACTCCTCCAGGCCGCAAAAAATACAGGCGGCCTGGGAGTCCGTGAACCTACTTAAAACCATATTGCACGGGACCGCTCCGTGCAACACCCTCCAGGCCAAGTCCCTGATGGAACAAGGGAGGACTCCCGCGTAGAGAGCCCTCCATTGGGGACCTCCGCCGGTCGGCAAGACGCCACGCCAAGGCGTGTCCGGACGGCAGACGAAGATGGCAAAGTGGAGAGTGTGCAGGAGCAGCCCGTACAGGAAACCCCTCCGCGTGGAATGAAAAGGCATGGAGGGTATTTCCTCAAACGGCTCAAGTTGTGAGGCGCCGGTTCCCGAGGGGAGTTTTGGTGACGGGCGCCAATGAGGAATTCCGTCCGAACGGAGGTAAGCTCGGACGGGATCGCCCCACGTGCTTGAGCCGCCTCGATACACCTAGTGGAGTCAGGGCCCAGTGCCACTTTCATCGACTCGGTGGCTTTGACCGCGAGCCAGACGTTAGCCCAGGACAGGCACCGCGCCAGCTCCTCCGGCGCCATCCAGCCCGCTCCTCCGCCATCGAGCAGGTCCCCAACTCTGGTCAGCTTGCCAGGCACAGCCCTGCCCTCCACCAGTCGCCCGAACCCGCAGTCGTGGAGGTGTGGATTCCTGAGCAGCGGCTCCCGAAGGAGAGCCGCCGCTCCTGACGGGGGAGAGCTCCGCCTGGAAGCGACATAGTTCCAAACCCATAGCAGTTCCTGGTAGAAGACAGGCAGCTCCCGCAGGCCGGCACGCCTGCAGCCCACTTTCACAAACAGGAGCTGCGTGTCATAATTGAGGCCATGCAGCTGGCGGAAGAAATACGTCGCCAGCGCACACCATCTCGGAGGATTCTCGACGTACAGGTATCTCTGCAGCGTCTGAAGATGGAAAGTCGCAGCCTGGGTGCGAAGGCACACCAGCGCCTCACCGCCCTCCCTAAGCGGGAGACACAGAACCGCGGCAGAGACCCAGTGCTTCCTTTTGTCCCAGAAGAAGTCGATGAGCTTCTTCTGCATCTTAGCGACAAACGCAGGGGGAGGGATCAAAGTGACCAACTGGTACCACAACATGGCGGCCACCAGCTAGTTTATGAGCAGCGCTCGACCCCTGTAGGACAACACTCGGAGCAGTCGTGTCCAGCGTCCTAGGTGGGCGGTGACTTTGGCCTCCAGCTCTTGCCAGTTTGCCGGCCAGGCGTCCTCGGCAGGGCTAAGGTAGACTCCCAAATAGAGGAGGTGCGTGGTGCTCCAGGCGAAAGGCCTGAACTCCTACAGCAGGGATTCCACCCGCCACTGACCCACCAGGAGTCCGGAACATTTCTCCCAGTTGATCTTGGCGGAGGATGCGTCCGAGTAAATCTGCTGGCATTCCCGCATCCTCCGCAAGTCAGCGGGGTACTTGACCGTGAGGAGCACGTCATCGGCGTAAGCCGAGAGGACCACCTCCACGCCCGGCCCTTGCAGAGCCAGTCCCATCAACCTCTTCCGCAAGAGGCGCAGGAAAGGCTCCACGCAAATGGCGTACAACTGACCTCCGCGCTGATTCCCTCCGGATCCGAGACCAGAGATCCGTCGTCAGCTAGCAGCCCCAAGAGCTGCTTACGGACCCCCCGTCTTTTTTCCAGCGAGTAGAAGAAGGGGGAGCCGCGGTCCAGGTCCTGCAGGAGCTGGATCCGCGACCTCACGTACGGGCCTCGGGACCCGACGAGCTGCAGGTCCTTCAGCGCGCCCTTCTTCTCTTCATACACCTTCCGCAGGGCCGGGTCCTCGACGACCTGACCGAGACGGGACTCCAGGTCGAGCACCTCCTTCTCCAACCACCCGACCCCGGCCTCCCGCCTCTTGGTCGACCCCTTCGCGTACTCCTGACAGAAGAGCCGGACGTGAGCCTTGCCCACGTCCCACCATAGCCTCAAGGAGGGGAAGCCCCCCCGCTTCCTTCTCCAGTCGGCCCAGAACCGATGAAACGAATCCCGGAACCGCACGTCCTCCAGCAGCAGGTTGTTAAATTGCCAGTATGTGGACCCCCACCCCCGCGCGTGCAGCGGAGCAAGCTCCGCCCACACCAGGTGGTGGTCCGTGCACGGCACCGGCCGCATGGAAGCCGCCGGAATGCAGGAGACGTACGCCCGGGAAATGTAGAGGCGGTCGATTCTGGACCTTCCTCCCCCAGACCTCACACTAGTGAAGGCGCTGGAGTCAGGGTGGAGGTTTTGCCAGACGTCCCGAAGCGAAGGGACGCCGTCAAGGACCCGTTAACTTTAAGCAGACACTCCGCGGCGGCGTACAGAAGTCGGATCCGGGCGACGAAATGCGTCCCGAACCCGGATGCGCGCAGAGTGCCGAAGAGATACTCATGATCCAACCTGTCCAACGCCTTCTCCTGATCCAGGGAAAGGAAGGCGACCGACAGACCAGCCCTCTGGGAGTGGTGGACCAGGTCCCGGACCAGATGGATGTTATCGTGGATGGTCCGGCCCGGGACCATGTAGGACTGGTCGGGGTGGATCATGTGGGCCAGCACAGTGCCAAGGTGAGCAGACAGGGCCCTGGCAAAGATTTTATAGTCCGTGCTGAGGATGGAGACCGGGCGCCAGTTCTTAAGGAGGCGGAAATCGCCCTTCTTAGGCAGCAGGACAATGACCGCCCTGTGCCAAGAGATGGGCATCTCCCCGGTCGCCACACTTTCCCCCAGGACCCGTGCGAAGTCACCCCCCAAGACGTCCCAGAACGCCCTGTGGAACTCCACGGTCAGCCCGTCCAGCCCCGGGGACTTTCCCCTGGAGAGCTGGCGGAGGGCGCCGGCCAGCTCCGCCAGGCCTAGCGGAGCATCCAATTTTTCGGCTGAACTTCGGCAGGTCCTCCCACAAAACTCTGCGCGCATCCTCGCTGGACGGATCCGGAGAGAACAGAGCCCTGTAATAGGCACGGGTCTCCGCGCTGATTCCCTCCGGATCCGAGACCAGAGATCCGTCGTCAGCTAGCAGCCCCAAGAGCTGCTTACGGACCCCCCGTCTTTTTTCCAGCGAGTAGAAGGGGGAGCCGCGGTCCAGGTCCCGCAGGAGCTGGATCCGCGACCTCACGTACGGGCCTCAGGACCCGACGAGCTGCAGGTCCTTCAGCGCGCCCTTCTTCTCTTCATACACCTTCCGCAGGGCCGGGTCCTCGACGACCTGACCGAGACGGGACTCCAGGTCGAGCACCTCCTTCTCCAACCACCCGACCCCGGCCTCCCGCCTCTTGGTCGACCCCTTCGCGTACTCCTGACAGAAGAGCCGGACGTGAGCCTTGCCCACGTCCCACCATAGCCTCAAGGAGGGGAAGCCCCCCCGCTTCCTTCTCCAGTCGGCCCAGAACCGATGAAACGAATCCCGGAACCGCACGTCCTCCAGCAGCAGGTTGTTAAATTGCCAGTATGTGGACCCCCACCCCCGCGCGTGCAGCGGAGCAAGCTCCGCCCACACCAGGTGGTGGTCCGTGCACGGCACCGGCCGCATGGAAGCTGCCGGAATGCAGGAGACGTACGCCCGGGAAATGTAGAGGCGGTCGATTCTGGACCTTCCTCCCCCAGACCTCACACTAGTGAAGGCGCTGGAGTCAGGGTGGAGGTTTTGCCAGACGTCCACCAAGTCGAAGGACCCGACCAGGTCCCTCAACTTCTCCATCGCCACCGGGCTTCGCGGGGGACCCAAACGGTCCCACGCCTCGAGGGTGCAGTTAAAATCCCCCCCGAGGATGACGCACTCGCCCGCGTCAACGGAGCCCAAAAGAGCGGACACTTCTTCGAAGAAGCGCACTTGCTGCGCACCGGTCTGAGGGGCGTACACGTTCACTAGATGGAGCGGCACGCCCCCCAGGTGAACAGGACCTGGAGCAAGCGGCCCGGCACGTGCTCCTTGACCCCCAAGATCTCCGGCTGAAAATGCGGGGCCAGCAAGATAGCCACCCCTCTGGAATTGTTGGAGAGGTGACTCATGCTGACCCCTCCTTGCCACTCCAGGAGCCATGTGGCTTCGTCTCCCGGAACGGTGTGGGTTTCTTGCAGGAAGCACACCGCATACTTCCCGTCCCGAAGGACCGAGAAGTTATTGAATCTGCGGCGCGCCTCCCTGCTGCCGTTGATGAATAGGCTGGCTATGGTTATCTTCATGTCAGAAGCATAATGCCACCTCTACCTACACCTAACGGGGGTAGGGAGCGCAGCCGCTGGTCAGCCGACACTTCCTCAGCAGCCCAGTGAGAAACGTTCTGAGCCGACGCAGCTCGAGCGAGTCCACGCCCTCGTTCGCGCCCATGATGTTAACGGCGGCGCGGACGGACACGATGAGCAGCGCCAGCTCCGACCACCTGTCAAAGGCCAGCCGGATCTTATTGTGCCGACCCAGGCACGTGGCCATAAAGTCCCGGAGTTCCCTTACGGGAATGAGGAGAGACTCGGCGAGGGGCACGAGGTCATCCAGCGCCTCATTGACGGTGGAGTCCAAATCTTCCTCCGTGCCCATCACCGAGTCCCCATCCTCCTCCAGGGGGTCGTCACCAGTGGCCGACCCATCCATCGCGCAGTGTGCAGCGAACGGCTCGGCCGCACTAGCCAGCCCCGTCTCCGCCCGGATCCCACCCCCAGGATCGGCGGCAGAGGATTCCTCCCTGGGCTCCTCTAGGGGCGCCGGGCCAGAAGACGGCGGCGGTTCGGAGTCCCCCCCACCTCAGCCGCCAGAATGATCGGAGAAACCGGGGAGAGAACAATTCCCAGCTCCTCCAGTACGTCCGGCACCAGAGACGCAGCCAGGGGGCCATCCTCCTCCCCGCCACCAACCTCCGACCCAGCGGATGGGGTGTTTTGAATTAAAACATCGACCGGGACGAGCAGCCCCTGGGAGATGTCCGGGTCGCATTGGGCGAGCTCATTTTCCTCGAGCTCACCCGACCCGGACACCAGGCCGCCCGACCCGGCGAGGGGTAACGGTACATATAAAATGTCAATTTCCGCGGGTTGATCCGCGACCCCACCCCACGGGCAGGGTCTCATCCCCATCCCCGGGAGGCACGTGCCGGACAGACCCATCTGCCTCAGCCTCCCGAGAGACAGGCGACCCCTGCCGATCGCTGGTGATGATGACAGCGGGGGGGGGGCGCAGTACCCGCGGCGGGCGACGACTCCCCCTGCTCGGAGGGACCTTCCTCCTCCCGGTCCTCCTCCTCTTCCAGGGGGTCGCGCCTTCTTTTTAGCACGGAGGGAGCGAGCGAGACCTCCATGTCTGCAGAGGCCGACTCCTCTGCTCCCTCCGGCAGAGCAGGTTTGTCGGGTTCCTCGAGCCCGAGCCCGGCGGCAGGTATTGGCATTACCGCTACGGCGGTTGCGGCCACAGGCTCGGGCACGAGGCCGCTCCCACTCGCGTCTGCCCCCATCAACTCCGCGAGGAGCGCGAGTGTAAGGGGCAAAGGGGTGGCCCTCCACCGGGGGACCCGCCCCAAGGTGTTTACTTTTATTCCGTGCCTTCTTTCCGGCCGGACGCGCTCCCTCCCCCCCACCGGAGGCCTTGGTGGCATCGGCCTCTGGCGTCGACCGCGCATCGGTTACTCGGGATGCGCGGGCAGACCCGGGGGGAGGAGCGGCGGTGGCGCAGCCTCGGCCGTACTAGACGATTTGGCGGCCTTGGAGGCGGGGCAGTTTTTCCTGATGTGCCCCACCTCCTTGCAGGCGTGGCACCGCACACCGTCCGACGTCCAGAAGACGCGATAGGCGGTTCCCTCGTGGAGGACGACGAATGCCCCGTCGGTGTCCTCCTCCCGCGCCTGCTGGATAAACAGCTGGCGCCGGAAGGAGAAGACGTGGCGAAGGCTGGCCTCCGGGAAGCCAAGCGGGGTGGGTGTGATCCCCGACCTCACCTCCCCAAGTCGGCGTAAATGGGGGAGGAGGAGCTCACCAGGAACATAGGGCGGGACGTTAGAAATGACGATCCTCTGCACGGTGGCCTCGAGAGGATCCACCGGCAGGAAGGTCCCGCCCACGGTGAGCCCCTTGGCGATGGCCAGGGACACCGCCCGCTCCGACCCCAGGAAGAACACAGCCTTCCCATACATTTTTGAGGCTGCAACGATGGCTGAGGGGCTGACAGCTCCAGCCATGGCTTTAACGCAGGCCTCAATGGTCATAGTGGGGTGAGTGTAGCTCTTCACCCCAAGCTTTTTTGTCATAAGTTTAAAAGGTGACGGGGCAGCAGAAGTAGCGGGAGCAGCTGTGGCTGCCACTCCCGCATAAGTCCTGGCTGGCCCCGCCACCGGCAAAGATGCAGTCGCCATTATGGGGTGTTTTTATAAGGGCTACACTCACCCCAAGTCACAGGCCTGAAGGTGTTACTGGCCTCAGATATTTTTTTTTTTGGTCCTCTATTGAGCAGAGGGAGCTCTTTAAAATTAAGGCACTCCTCTCCCCTTATTGATTGAAATTGGGAGAGGGGCCTTCTCCCCTCTGCTCAATAGGCAATTAATCAATAAAGATAAAATGAAATTGAAGTGCCTAGAGAAAGAGGCAGTGAGAGACAAAGAGAGAGAGAGAGGGGGGGGGAAGGAGGGAGGCCGCAAGGGCAGGGTTGCCACTCTGGATGGTGGGTGGGTGGGTGTTGGCAGGGGTGCACTCTCCGATGGAAAATTAAAAGTCTTTGATGGTGGTGGTCTTCTGGCAGGGGGAGAAGATGTCTTCACCTGGGAAAGCTGGAGATGCCCCAGGCTCAGTCCCACACCAGGTCTTAACGATGTAATTAATGAAATTGGAGTTCACCTAGGCAGCTCCAGCTGTCCCAGGTCAGGCAATAGAAGGGGTGCTTATTAGTGGTGTGTGTGGCCTAGTTTTTAACAACAGCCACACATACACACGGACACCCCTTGATGATCCGGCCTTGTTTCTTCTTTTCTCCCCCCAGCTAAAATACAAAATCTTTGGGAGAGTGCCCCAAATAACACCCACCTGTAGATGTTCAGAAAGATGTTCTCCTTCCCTCCTTCCAAACAGTTGGTTGTTTTCTGTTGATGGTGGCTTCTCTCCCCTCTCTCCCTCTCCTGAAGTGGAGGCCAATTTGGGGAGGCAGTGATAGGAAAGGTCTCTCCCCTGGTTGATGTTGTTGCTGGCCTCCTTTCTCCTTCTCCTCCTCTGCCCTCTCTCTCCAGGCACCCCTGTTGATGTGATGATGATGGTGGAGGCCTATTGTTGTCCTCCTCTTCCTGGTCAGGAGACCACCACTTTCCACTCTCCACTCTCCTGGTTTGGCTGCTCTTTCTCCTCCTGCTGACTGAGGCAGCTGCACAGCCAGAAATGCTGAGACAGAGGGCACTCTTTTGTTTGAACCATAAAAAAAACCAAATTGGACTGTCAACAAAAGTTCAACTAAAACTTAACAAATCAAATTTAAATTAGTTTTTCCGGGTTGATGATGCACTCCAGTCCCCGCGGCGCCCACCGGTCGCGGACATACTCAAGCGCACCGGCGGACACCGCGTGCTCCATCTCCAGGGCCACCCGGGCACGAACATGGCCGCGGAAGAGAGGCAGGCAATCCGGCTGGACGACCCCCTCGACCGCCCGCTGCCTGGACCAATTGATGGCTTTTTTAGCCAGGCCCAGGAGCAGGCCCACAAGGAGGTTCTCCAACCAGCCCGCTCCCCTCCGCACCGGGTGACCGTAGATCAAGAGCGTGGGACTGAAGTGCAACCAAAAATTGAGGAGCAGCCCCTTCAAGTAGTGAAAGAGGGGCTGCAACCTCTCACGCTCCATATAAACGTGAAACATTGACTCCTCCAGGCCGCAAAAAATGCAGGCGGCCTGGGAGTCTGTGAACCTACTTAAAACCTTATTGCACGGGACCGCTCCGTGCAACACCCTCCAGGCCAAGTCCCCGATGGAACAAGGGAGGACTCCCGCATAGAGAGCCCTCCATTGGGGACCTCCGCCTCCGCCGGTCGGCATGACGCCACACCATGGCATGTCCGGACGGTAGACGAAGATGGCAAAGAGGAGAGTGTGCAGGAGCAGCCCGTACAGGAAACCCCTCCGCGCGGAATGAAAAGGCACGGAGGGTATTTCCTCGAGACGGCTCAAGTTGTGAGGCGCCGGTTCCCGAGGGGATTTTTGGGGCTGGGCGCCGATGAGGAATTCCGTCCGAACGGGGGTAAGCTCGGACGGGATCGCCCCACGTGCTTGAGCTGCCTCGATACACCTAGTGGAGTTGGGGCCCAGTGCCACTTTCACCGATTCGATGGCTTCGACCGCGAGCCGGACGTTGGCCCAGGACAGGCGCCGCGCCAGCTCCTCCGGCGCCATCCAGCCCACTCCTCCACCATCGAGCAGGTCCCCGACTCTGCAGCCCTGCCCTTCGCCAGCCGCTAGAACCCGCGGTCGTGGAGGTGCGGAATCCTGAGCAGCGGCTCCCGAAGGAGAGCCGCCGCTCCTGACGGGGAGAGCTCCGCCTGGAAGCGACTTAGTTCCAAACCCATAGTAGTTCCTGGTAGAAGACAGGCAGCTCCTGCAGGCCAGCATGCCTGCCGCCCACTTTCACAAACAGGAGCTGCGTGTCGTAATTGAGGCCGTGCAGCTGGCGGAAGAAATACGTCGCCAGCGCACACCATCTCGGAGCATTCTCGACGTACAGGTATCTCTGCAGCGTCTGAAGACGGAAAGTCGCAGCCTGGGTGCGAAGGCACACCAACACCTCACCGCCCTCCCTAAGCGGGAGACACAGAACCGCGGCAGAGACCCAGTGCTTCCTTTTGTCCCAGAAGAAGTCAATGAGCTCCTTCTGCATCTTGGCGACAAACGCAGGGGGAGGGATCAAAGTGATCAGCTGGTACCACAACATGGCAGCCACCAGCGGGTTTATGACCAGCGCTCGACCCCTGTAGGACAACACTCGGAGCAGTCGTGTCCAGCGTCCTAGGCGAGCGGTGACTTTGGCCTCCAGCTCTTGCCAGTTCGCCGGCCAGGCGTCCTCGGCAGGGCTAAGGTAGACTCCCAAATAGAGGAGGTGCGTGGTGCTCCAGGCGAAAGGCCTGAACTCCTCCGGCAGGGAGTCCACCTGCCACTGACCCACCAGGAGTCCGGAACATTTCTCCCAGTTGATTTTGGCGGAGGATGCGTCCGAGTAAATCTGCTGGCATTCCCGCATCCTCCGCAAGTCAGCGGGATCCGTGACCGTGAGGAGCACATCATCAGCGTAAGCCAAGAGGACCACCTCCACGCCCGGCCCTTGCAGAGCCAGTCCCGTCAACCTCTTCCGCAAGAGGCGCAGGAATGGCTCCACGCAAGCAGCGTATAACTGACCGGACATGGGGCATCCCTGACACACACCCCTCCCGAAGCGAAGGGGCGCCGTCAAGGACCCATTAACTTTAATCAGACACTCCGCGGCGGCGTACAGAAGTCGGATCCGGGCGACAAAATGCGTCCCGAACCCAAATGCGCGCAGAGACCCGAAGAGATACTCGTGATCCACCCTGTCGAACGCCTTCTCCTGATCCAGGGAAAGGAAGGCGACCAACAGACCAGCCCTCTGGGAGTGGTGGACTCCCATGGATGTTATCATGGATGGTCCGGCCCGGGACCGTGTAGGACTGGTCGGGGTGGATCATGTGGGCCAGCACGGTGCCAAGGCAAGCAGACAGACCCTGGCAAAGATTTTAAAGTCCGTGCTGAGGAGGGAGACCGGGCGCCAGTTCTTAAGGAGGCGGAGAACGCCCTTCTTGGGCAGCAGGACAATGACCGCCCTGCTCCAAGAGAGGGGCATCTCCCCGGTTGCCAAACTTTCCTCCAGGACCCGCGCGTAGTCGCCCCCCAAGACATCCCAGAACGCCCTGTGGAACTCCACGGTCAGCCCGTCCAGCCCCAGGGACTTTCCCCTAGAGAGCTGGCGGAGGGCACCAGTCAGCTCCGCCAGGCTTAGCGGAGCGTCCAATTTCTCGGCGCCCTCCGGGCTGACCTTCAGCAGGTCCTCCCACAAAACTCTACGCGCATCCTCGCTGGACGGATCCGGAGAGAACAGAGCCCCGTAGTAGGCGCGGGTCTCCGCGCTGATTCCCTCCGGATCCGAGACCAGAGATCCGTCGTCGGCCAGCAGCCCTAAGAGCTGCTTATGGACCCCCCGTCTTTTTTCCAGCGAGTAGAAGAAGGGGGAGCCACGGTCCGGGTCCCGCAGGAGCTGGATCCGCGACCTCACGTACGCGCCTCGGGACCCGATGAGCTGCAGGTCCTTCAGCGCGCCCTTCTTCTCTTCGTACACCTTCTGCAGGGCCGGATCCTCGATGACCTGACCGAGACAGGACTCCAGGTCGAGCACCTCCTTCTCCAACCACCCAACCTGGGCCTCCCGCCTCTTGGTCGACCCCTTCGCGTACTCCTGACAGAAGAGATGGATGTGAGCCTTGGCCACGCCCCACCATAGCCTCAAGGAGGGGAAGCCCCCCAGCTTCCTTCTCCAGTCGACCCAGAACCGACGAAACGAATCCCGGAACCGCGCGTCCTCCAGCAGCAGGTTGTTAAAATGCCAGTACACGGACGCCCCCCTTGCGCGCAGCGGAGCGAGCTCCACCCACACCAGGTGGTGGTCCGTGCATGGCACCGGCCGCATGGAAGCCGCCGGAACGCAGGAGATGTACGCCTGGGAAATGTAGAGGCGGTCGATTCTGGACCTTCCTCCCCCAGACCTCACGCTAGTGAAGGCGCTGGAGTCGGGGTGGAGATTTCGCCAGACGTCCACCAAGTCGAAGGACCCGACAAGGTCCCTCAACTTCTCCATCGCCGCCGGGTTTCACGGGGGACCCGAACGGTCCCTCGCCTCGAGGGTGCAGTTAAAATCCCCCCCGAGGATGACGCACTCGCCCGCGTCGACGGAGCCCAAAAGAGCGGACACTTCTTCGAAGAAGCGCACTTGCTGCGCACCGGTCTGAGGGGCGTACACGTTCACTAGATGGAGCGGCACGCCCCCCAGGCGAACAGTGACCTGGAGCAAACGGCCCGGCACGTGCTCCTTGACCCCCAAGACCTCCGGCTGAAAATGCGGGGCCAGCAAGATAGCCACCCCTCTGGAATTGTTGGAGAGGTGACTCATGCTGACCCCTCCTTGCCACTCCAGGAGCCATGTGGCTTCGTCTCCCGGAACGGTTTGGGTTTCTTGCAGGAAGCACACCGCATACTTCCCGTCCCAAAGGACCGAGAAGTTATTGAATCTGCGGCGCGCCTCCCTGCTGCCGTTGATGAATAGGCTGGCTATGGTTATCTTCATGTCAGAAGCATAGTGCAACCTCTACCTACACCTAACGGGGGTAGGGAGCGCAGCCGCTGGTCAGCCGACACTTCCTCAGCAGCCCAGTGAGGAACGTTCTGAGCCGACGCAGCTCGAGCGGGTTAACACCCTCGTCCGCGCCCATGATCTTAACGGCGGCGCGGACGGACACGATGAGCAGCGCCAGCTCTGACCACCTGTCGAGGGCCAGCCGGAGCTTATTGCGCCGACCCAGGCACGTGGCAATAAAATCCCGGAGTTCCCTTATGGGAATGAGGGGAGACTCGGCAAGGGGCACGAGGTCATCAATCGCGTCGTCGGCGCTGGAGTCCGAATCGTCCTCCGTGCCCATCACCGACTCCCCATCCTCCTCCAGGGGGTCATCACCAGCGACCGACCTGTCCGTCGCGCAGTGCGCAGCAAACGGCTCGGCTGCACCAGCCAGCCCCGCCTCCACCCGGATCCCACCCGCAGGATCGGCGGCAGAGGATTCCTCCCTGGGCTCCTCTAGGGGTGCTGGGCCAGAAGATGGTGGCGTTTCAGAGCTCCCCTCCGCCCCAGACGCTGGAACGACCAGAGAAACCGGGGAGAGAACAATTCCCAGCTCCTCCAGTACGTCCGGCACCAGAGACGCAGCCAGGGGGCCATCCTCCTCCCTGCCACAAACCTCCGACACAGCGGATGGGGTGTTTTGAATTCAACCCTCTACCAGGTCGAGCAGCCCCTGGGAGATGTCCGGGTCGCATTGGGCGAGCTCATTTTCCTCGAGCTCGCCCGACCCTGACCCCAGGCCGCCCGACCCGGCGAGGGGTAACGGCACCGATAAAATGTCAATAGCCGCGGGTTGTTCCGCGACCCCCCACACGGGCAGGGTCTCGTCCCCATCCCTGGGAGGCACGTGCCAGACAGACACATCTGCCTCAGCCTCCCGAGGGACAGGCGACCCCTGCCGATCACTGGTGATGACGACAGCGGGGGTGGGGGGGGCGCAGTACCCACGGCGGGCGACGACTCCCCCTGCTCAGAGGGACCTTCCTCCTCCCGGTCCTCCTCCTCTTCCAGGGGCTCGCGCCTTCTTTTTAGCACAGAGGGAGCGAGGGCGACCTCCATGTCTGCAGAGGCCTCCTCCTCTGCTCCCTCCGGCGGAGCAGGTTTGTCAGGTTCCTCGGGCCCGAGCCTGGCCGCAGGTATTGGCGTTACCGCTACGGCGGTTGCAGCCACAGGCTCGGGCCCAAGGCCCCTCCCACTTGCGTCTGCCCCGATTAACTCCGCGTGGAGCGCGGGTGTAAGGGGCGCAAGGGGCAAGGGCTGGCCCTCCACGGGGGGACCTGCCCCAAGGTGTTTAGTTTTTCGCCGCGCCTTCTTTCCGGCCGGACGCGCTCCCTCCCCCCCGCCGGGGGCCTTGGTGGCATTGGCCCCCGACGTCGACTGCGCATCAGATGTTCCCGACGCGCGGGCAGATCCGGGGGTAGGAGCGGCGGCGGCGCCAGCCTCGGCCGCACGAGATGATCCGGCGGCCTTGGAGACGGGGCAGTTTTTCCGGATGTGCCCCACCTCCTTGCAGGCGTGGCACCGCACACCATCCGACGTCCAGAAGATGCGATAGGCGGTCCCCTCATGGTGGACAATGAACGCCCCGTCGGTGTCCTCCTCCCGCGCCAGCTGGACGAACAGCTGGCGCTGGAAGGAGAAGACGTGGCGAAGGCTGGCTTCCCGGAAGCCGAGCGGGATGGGCGTGATCCCCGACCTCACCTCCCCAAATTGGCGCAAATGTGGGAGGAGGAGCTCACCAGGGACATAGGGCGGTACGTTTGAGATGACAATTCTCTGCGCGGTGGCCTCGAGAGGATCCACCGGCAGGAAGGTCCCGCCCACGGTGAGCCCCTTGGTGACGGCCAGGGACACCGCCCGCTCCGACCCCAGGAAGAACACAGCCTTCCCATACATTTTTGATGCCGCTATGATGGCTGAGGGGCCGACAACCCCAGCCATGGCTTTAATGCAGGCCTCAATAGTCATAGTTGGGTGAGTGTAGCTCTTCACCCCAAGCTTTTTTGTCATCAGTCTGAATGGTGACGGGGCAGCAGAAGCAGCGGGAGCAGCTGTGGCTGTGGCTGCCACTCCCGCATACGTCTTGGCTGGCCCCATCACCGGCGAAGATGCAGTCGCCATTCTGGGGTGGTATTATAAAGGGCTACACTCACCCCAAGTCACAGGCCCGAAGGTGGAAATGGCCTCAGGTATTTTATGGTCCTCTATTGAGCAGAGGGAGCTGTTTAAAATGAAGGCACACCTCTCCCCTTATTCACTGAGACTGGGAGAGGGGCCTTCTCCCCTCTGCTCAATAGGCAATTAATTAATAGAGTAAATTGAGGTGCCTTAGAGAAAGAGGCAGAGAGAGACAAAGAGAGAGAGAGAGGGGGGGTGGGAAGGAGGGAGGCCGCAAGGGCAGGGTTGCCACTCTGGATGGTGGGTGGGTGGGTGTTGGCAGGGGTGCACTCTCCTGATGGAAATTCAAAGTCTTTGATGGTGGTGGTCTTCTGGCAGGGGGAGACGATGTCTTCACCTGGGAAAGCTGGAGATGCCCCAGGCTCAGTCCCACACCAGGTCTTAACGATGTATTATGTGAATTGGGCTTCACCTAGGCAGCTCCAGCTGTCCCAGGTCAGGCAATAGAAGGGGTGCTTATTAGTGGTGTGTGTGGCCTAGTTTTTAGCAAGAGCCACACACACACACAGACACCCCTTGATGTTCCGGCCTTGTTTCTTCTTTTCTCCCTCCACCTAAAATACAAAGTATTTGGGAGAGTGCCCCAAATAACACCCACCTGTAGATATTCTGAAAGAGGATATTCCTCCCTCCTTCCAAACAGTTGGTGTTGGTTGATGGTGGTTTCTCTCCCCTCTCTCCCTCTCCTGAAGTGGAGGCCAATTTGGGGAGGCAGTGATAGGAAAGGCCTCTCCCCTGGTTGGTTTTGTTGCTGGCCTCCTTTCTCCTTCTCCTCCTCTGTCCTCTCTCTCCAGGCACCTCAGTTGTTGTGATGATGGTGGAGGTGGAGGTGGTGGTGGTCTTTCGTTCTCCTCCTCTTCCTGGTCAGGAGACCACCACTTTCCACTCTCCACTCTCCTGGTTTGGCTGCTCCTTCTCCTCCTGCTGACTGAGGCAGCTGCACAGCCAGCAATGCTGAGACAGAGGGTAACGTCAGACTGAAGTACAGAAGCCTGCTAGGGCCTTTTATACAGGGGTGGTCACTGCCGGTACTGCAGTATAAAATCAGTTCTTCTCTTAAAGGTACATACGCAACAGCAACCAGTCTTGGCCCGCGACTACCGAACAGAAAAATGGCAGCCAGGAACGATATGCACACAGCAGGGACCACTAATGTACACAATGGACGTTGGAGAGAGCATCGTGAGACGCCATGCTGACCAGATTCTAGAGTCACAGGAACAAGCCAAACCCATACCACGAGCATGCGCACCTGGTGATGAACCCGAGGTACAGATTGCGTCTACCTCAGAATCAGTGGTATTGGAAGCTGACGAAACAAACAATGACAATGAGCCAGAATCAACTCCGCCGCAAGAACAGGATACTCGAGAAAGCCACTATCCAGTCAGGATCAGGAAGCCTCCTCAAAGACTGAATTTATAAATGATTATTTCAGTTGATGTATATAGTACAGAGAAAATTGTAATTAGTTATTATTTAATTGTTAAATGAATGTTATGTACTGTTTATCTAAAAGGGGAGGAATTGTTGTGTATGTACCTTTAAGAGAGAACTGATTTTATACTGTAGTACCGGCAGTGACCACACCTGTATATAAAGCCATAGCAGGCTTCTGTATTTTCAGTTTCAGCATACCCTCTATTCAGTGAACACCTGTTATTATTGTTCTCCTGCAGTCCATGTGTTATTGATACGTGGACACTACACATTGAAAGTAACTTACCTGTTGAGGAATAATGTGGACCTTCCATTTAAGAGGGGAGGAAATGTTATGTATTGTGTGTTCTATTGTGTGTTCTCCTCCCACCTGTGGTGGCACTGTCACAGGAGATAAATGGTTGGGTGTTCTCGGTTAAGTTTAGCTCTCTTTGTTCGGAACTTTCCAGAACTTCCTTTCCTTCCAATAAAGCACTTCATGTTTGAATCTCTGAGTTCTGAGTCCTAAATTGTGTCCAGGTAGAAAGGTACCGACACAACAGCGTTCATTTCCTCCTGGATTGCCCATTTCGGAGTACCCGCCGATATTTCGTCAGACGGGGGACCGCAGTTTTCCTCCGAACTCTGGAATGCAGTGGCCCAAGGACTCGGTGTCAAATTACACCGCACCACAGCCTACCACCCACAGGCGAATGGCCTCTGCGAACGCTTCCACCGGTCAATGAAGGCCGCCCTGAGAGCCAGCCTCCAGGACACTGGATGGGCAGACAAGCTACCGTGGGTCCTGTTGGGCCTTTGCACGGGCCCCAAAGAAGACCTTCACTCTTCATCAGTGGAGCTTGTGTATGGTCAGCCGCTGCAGGTCCCAGGGGACTTCCTACCAACATCGACGGAGCAATGGTCCGTGTCTGCCCAGCTTGCTAGTCACCAAGAGGCGGCCAGATGTTTCGCACCAGTGCCCACTTCGCACCACGGGCCGCAGAGGTCACACGTTCCCACGGAGCTTCACAAGGCTGAATGCGTTTTTATTCACCATGACACACATAGGGATCCGCTCAAGGCCCCATATACCGCTCCCTTCCGCGTGTTGGAAGCAGGGGACAAAACCTTCACGGTAGATGTCGGTGGTAAACCGGACCACATTTCGGCCGACCGCATAAAGCCAGTACATTTGGACCTCGACCGCCCCGTCGAGACAGCACAACCGCCGAGACGGGGTCGGCCACCTGTCGTCGTTACGGCAGACCAAGTGCGACCGCCCGCCAGACCACCAGCCGCCCAGCAGCCTCTGCCTCGAGAGTACAGGAGTCATTCTGACAGGCTTGTCAGACCCCCTCACCGTTTGACTTTGTCCATTAAAGTGAATTCTGGGGGGGCACATGTGGCAGAACCACTGAATGACTCTGGCTAACTGTATATAATTCTCTTTAACGATGTTCTAACACCAGCCTAAACCTGTACCATTGTGTTAGGCATTACTGTGTTTTGTATATAGAGTTTGCATGTACGGGGTGTGGCCCCTTTAAGAGTGTGGGAAAATGTGGGTAAATGCGATGACGTCACGTCGCAAACCACGAGACTGCCCAGGCAGTCCTCGTAGCATCTCCTTTGAGTAAAGACCTGTTTGATTGTTCTCTTGTGTCGATCTCCGTTATCGTAGGAATTCATTAATTCCTACAAAGTGATGTAAAACACTTGAAATTAGTTTATGCAAACATTTGTCTGGATTAAGATGTTTAAAATTACTTTTCAAAAAATTAAGATTTTATTGTATTTGCTGTATGTAATGAAGGGAATTTTAATTAAATTTGAAAATGAGAACATTCATATTTATTAGAGTTGTCTAAATTGTTTAATTATTCGGGGATTCCATTCGGGTTTATAGGGGATTCAGTTCAGAAATGGAATCCTCCTTTATAACTGATGCGCTATCAACAATACCAAAGACTACAAGATGGACTTAAATGAAGTAGGCTTTTATTGACTAAGAACTAGAGCATGCCTCTGCTAGTGAATCCATCCTAAGAGCTCTCGGGGGAAGGGTGGTGAGTCACCTTTATACCCGGGCTTAGGGGTGGAGCCAGGGGCTGAGACATGCCTGGACTTGTACAGGGTTAACAGTGGTTTACCACACAGGCATGTACAGGTTAACAGTGGTTTACCACATTCACCCCTCGTTTAAAAAAGAGTCCGGCGGGGTGAAGTGTTTCAAAAGTTCGTATACGAAAGTCTCTCCGGGGGTCTTGTCTGCCGTAATGATCTTCGTGGTGCCGGTTGCGGCGGTTCTTTGCCCGCGGCCGCTTCTCGCGTGGGACGGAGCACTGGCGTGTCATCCTCTCGGGGTAGGGATGGCACCTGCATGTCGTCAGTTCGTGGTAGACACCCCGGTGGTGCGTCGTGGGTAGTGGTGGTGGGTGGAGGTAGAGGATGGTGATCGATGCTGTTTCGGGTGGTACCTGAGGGTACGAGGTCTCGAATTGAGACTGTGTCCTCCCGTCCGTCAGGATACGCTACGTAGGCGTACTGTGGGTTGGCGTGGAGGAGGTGAACCTTTTCGACTAGGGGGTCCGTCTTATGGCTCCTCACGTGTTTCCTGAGCAGGACAGGTCCCGGAGACGTCAGCCATGGCGGTAGTGATGTTCCCGAGGTGGATTTCCTGGGGAAGACGAACATCTTCTCGTGAGGGGTGGCGTTTGTGGCAGTACAGAGCAGTGATCGTATGGAGTGGAGCGCATCGGGGAGGACATCTTGCCAGCGGGAGATTGGGAGGCCCTTGGATTTTAGGGCAAGCATGGCAGTCTTCCACACCGTTGCGCTCTCCCTCTCTACCTGTCCGTTACCCCGGGGGTTGTAGCTGGTAGTCCTGCTCGTGGCTATGCCCTTCTCGAGCAGGTACTGGCGCAGCTCGTCGCTCATGAACGACGAGCCCCTGTCGCTGTGGATGTAATTGGGGAAGCCAAATATGGCGAACAGGTCGTGGAGGCACCTGATGACTGTGGCGCTGGTCATGTCCGGGCAGGGGATGGCAAAGGGGAAACGGGAGTACTCGTCAATAATATTGAGGAAGTACGTGTTGCGGTCAGAGGAGGGAAGGGGCCCCTTGAAATCGACGCTGAGACGTTCGAAGGGGCGGGTGGCTTTAATCAGGTGTGCCCTGCCTGGCCTATAAAAATGCGGTTTGCATTCGGCGCAGACCTGGCAGTTCCTGGTCATGGTCCTGACCTCCTCGATGGAGTAAGGCAGGTTGCGAGCTTTAATAAAGTGGAAGAACCTGGTGACCCCCGGGTGACAGAGATCATTGTGGAGGGTCCGTAGCCTATCGACTTGTGCGTTGGCACATGTCCCACGGGATAGGGCATCTGGGGGCTCATTAAGTTTCCCGGGCCGGTATAAGATATCGAAGTTGTAGGTGGATAACTCGATCCTGCACCGCAATATCATATCATTTTTGATTTTCCCCCTTAGTCTGTTGTTAAACATAAATGCTACTGACCGTTGGTCAGTGAGCAGGGTGAAACGTTTACCGGCCAGGTAATGTCTCCAGTGCCGTACAGCCTCCACTATCGCCTAGGTCTCCTTCTCGACTGAGGAGTGTCGAATTTCGGGGCCCTTGAGGGTCCGTGAAAAGAAGGCCACGGGTCTCCCCGCCTGGTTAAGGGTTGCGGCTAGGGCGAAGTCGGATGCATCGCTCTCCACTTGGAAAGGGATGGACTCATCCACTGCATGCATTGTGGCCTTCGCAATGTCCTCTTTTATGAGGGTGAAGGCCGCACGGGCCTCTGCCATCAGGGGGAAGGAGGTTGACTTGATGAGGGGCCGGGCTTTGTCCGCATAGTTGGGCACCCACTGGGCGTAGTAAGAGAAGAACCCTAGGCATCTCTTCAGGGCTTTTAGGCAGTGGGGGGGGGGGTAGTTCCAGGAGGGGGCGCATTCGGTCGGGGTCGGGGCCGATGACTCCGTTTTCCACCACGCAGCCGAGAATAGCGAGGCGCGCGGTGCGGAACATACATTTTTCTCTGTTGTATGTCAGATTCAGCCGTTGGGCCGTACGGAGGAATTTTTCTAGGTTGGCGTCGTGGTCCTGCCGGTCATGGCCGCAGATGG
The DNA here is from genome assembly GCF_052327205.1 of Somniosus microcephalus. Lineage (NCBI taxonomy): Eukaryota > Metazoa > Chordata > Chondrichthyes > Squaliformes > Somniosidae > Somniosus > Somniosus microcephalus. The sequence continues at coordinate 184,623,122 of NC_140992.1, forward strand.
TGACTTTGTCTAGATAGGGGAAGGTGGCCTGCAGCGTGTTCTGGTCAACCATCCGGTCCATCTCCCTTTGGAAGACCGAGACCCCGTTGGTGACGCCGAAGGGGACTCGGAGGAAGTGGTAGAGGCGACCGTCAGCCTCGAAGGCCGTGTACTGGCGGTCCTCAGGCCTGATGGGGAGCTGGTGGTATGCCGACTTCAGATCAATCGTCGAGAATACCCGGTATTGTGCTATCTGGTTGATCATGTCAGATATGTGGGGAAGTGGGTATGCATCTAATTGCGTGTATCGATTGATCGTTTGGCTGCAATCAATAACCAGGCGCTGTTTTTCGCCGGTCTTTACTACCACCACTTGGGCTCGCCATGGGCTGGTGCAGCCCTCGATAATCCCTTCCCTCAGGAGTCTTTGTACTTCTGATTTAATGAAGCTCCTATCCCCGGCACTGTACCGCCTGCTTTTAGTAGCAATTGGCTTGCAGTCTTTGGCGAGGTTAGCGAACAACGGGGGGGGGTTTGACCTTCAGGGTGGACAGGCTGCATACTTTGCGCGGCGCCGTGTTTAAATTCTGCTGGCTGCAGACTGTAAGTGGGGGCAGGGGCCCGCCATATGCCATCGTGACGCTCTCCAGATGGCACTGGAAGTCTAATCCTAGCAGTACGGGAGTGCAGAGCTGTGGCAGGACGAGGAATTTAAACTCTCTGTACTCCACGCCGTTCACTGTCAGAGTCGCTACACAGTAGCCGCCGACGTCCGCCGTATGGGACTTTAAGGCCATAAAGACCTGGTGGCGTGTGCGCATAACCGATAGGGAGTAGCGTCGCACCATGTCGGGGTGGATGAAGCTCTCCGTGCTTCCGCAGTCGAAAAGGCAATTTGTGGCATGGCCATTTACCTTTACGTTCATCATGGACCTGGCTAGTTGATGGGGCCTAGATTGGTCCAGGGTGATGGAGGCCATCGTCGAGGTCGTTGGGTCGCTATAGTATTCGCCCACGCCGAGGGCCTGGTCCCGAGATGGTGTCCAAGATGGCGGCTCCCCCTCGGCTGGTGGTGTCCAAAATGGCGGCCCGCACGGCTCACACGTGGTTGGTGGGGTCCAAAATGGCGGCCTGTACGGTTCACACGCGGCGCTGCTGGAATTGGGGGTCGATTTCGCCTTGCACACTCTCGCATAGTGGCCTTTCTTGCCGCATTTGGAGCAGGTCGCGTCCTTTGCTGGGCATTGCTGTCTGGGGTGCTTGGCCTGGCCGCAGAAGTAGCATTTCTGGCCTCTGGTCATTGCAGCTGTAGTTGGGCTGCTGGCGGCTTGTGGCCTTACCGGGTCCCAAGATGGCTGCTCCCGTGGCATCCACGTGGCCATCCGGTCAGGGGGGTAGGCGTCCATGTTCTGGAGGGCCACGTCTAACGAGTTAGCGAGGGCCACCGTCTTCTGCAGGTCGAGCCCCCTCTGTTCCAGCAGCCTCTGCCGAGTATAGTTGGACCTGATGCCGGCTACGTAGGCATCTCGGATCAGGTCTTCCGTGCATTCCTTGGCCGTCACCACTTTGCAATTACAGTCCCAGCCGAGGACTCTCAGTGTCAGTAAATATTCAGCGCCCGATTCCCCGGGGCGCTGTTTTCGGGTAGCCAGGAGGTGTCTGGCATAGACCTGGTTAACAGGCCTCACGTATTGTTCCTTTAGCGTCGCGATGGCGGCCGCGTAAGTAGTGGCGTCTCGGATGATCGAGTAGACTCGGTGGCTCACCCGTGAGTTCAAGACAAGCCGTTTCGCGTCATCTGTAGTGACAGTAGTGCTGGAGGCCTCCAGGAAGGCTTCAAAACAGCTCAGCCAGTGTTCAAAGTTATTGGCTGCATCTGCTGCTTGAGGATCCAGGTCTAAACGTTCCGGCTTCAAGATTTGCTCCATGTTGAAAATTAGTCAATAAAATTGATGCGCTATCAACAATACCAAAGACTATGAGATGGACTTAAATGAAGTAGGCTTTTATTGACTAAGAACTAGAGCATGCCTCTGCTAGTGAATCCATCCTAAGAGCTCTCGGGGGAAGGGTGGTGAGTCACCTTTATACCCGGGCTTAGGGGTGGAGCCAGGGGCTGAGACATGCCTGGACTTGTACAGGGTTAACAGTGGTTTACCACACAGGCATGTACAGGTTAACAGTGGTTTACCACAATAACCCAGGCTGACACTCCAGTGTAACACTGCGGGAGTGCTGCACTGTCGGAGGTGCCGTCTTTCAGATGAGATGTTAAACCGTGTGCCGTCTCGGGTGGACACGAAAGATCCCATGGCACTATTTGAAGAAGAACAGGGGAGTTCTACCTGGTCAATATTTATCCCTCAACCAACATCACTTAAAAACAGATTATCTGGTCATTATCTAATTGCTGTTTGTGAGGTCCTGCTTGTACTTCATTGGTTGTAAAGAGCTTTGGGACATGCTGAAGTTGTGAAGGGTGCTGTACAAATGCGAGTTCTTCCATTCTCCTTTCTTGTACAGTTAAAGCTGGAAAAACAAGCGTTCTACTCGGAGCTCCAACACGGCAAGAGAGCCCCAGGTGGGCAGAGGAAACGCTTCAAGGACACCCTCATAGCCTCCTTGAAAAAGTGCAACATCCCCACTGACACCTGGGAATCCCTGCCCCAAGACCGCACAAAGTGGAGGAGAAGCATCCGGGAAGGCACCGAACACCTCGAGTCTCTTCGCCAGGAGCAAGTGGAAGCCGCGCAAGGAGCACAGTCAACCCAAGAATCCCACCCACCCACCCCTTCAACCACCATCTGCCCCACCTGTGACAGAGACGCATTGGACTCATCAGTCACCTGAGAACTCATTTTTAATGTGGAAGCAAGTCATCCTCGGTTCCGAGGGACCGCCTAAGAAGAAGAAGAAGAGGAAATCTGGAGAGTAGTGCATTGCGGACCACTCTCCTTTAGGCTGGGACAGGAAAATTAAACCGCATCACTGCACCTTTTCACTCTTGTCTTCCGCTAGGCTTCCCACTTAGGATTGTCGACTTGAGCCAGCTCCAGACCAGAGCTGGGGATAGCGATACCAGAGAGTGGGATCATGGCTTTGGTTCTATTTGCCACTGATGAAAATGAACAGAAACACATTTTGCTTCTGCTGCCCTGACCCTTGCTGAGAGACAGTTCCGTGTGCATTGTCAGCCTTCCCGGCACCTTGGCCCAGAAGCCAGTCTCTGTGAGCAGGCCTTGACGATGAATACCGGCAGGCTATTCCACCACGAAGCGCATCGCATGCCGAGTTCAATCCTGTCCTCACTTGGTATCCTCACACGCACTCAATGGACACAACCTGGAGTAGAACTCCTGCCCCATTTGTTTCTCCTTCTTTCCCTAGCCCAGCCCAGGAATATTGAAGGCCCATTGTAAGGCCCAACTGCTGCCCCGAGATCAGCACAGGTCAGAGTGGAACCGGGGAGCTCTGGGCCGCCACGATCAGTACAATACCAGCCTTTAGCCATGCAGCCATCAGGAGCTCACTGAAATGTTACTGGTGGACCCAACTCAAGGGATACAGAAACAGCAAAAAAATCTCCTTCAGATATCAGACTTTGGTAACACAGGTTATAGTCTGGGCATTTCTGATCAGCCTGCTTCCCAATCATTCCCAGTATATGGAACTCCAGAGAATGAAATCACTTCCCAATCACTCCCAGTAGACAGTATTTCAGTGGAATGAATCACCCAATGTTGTACCTGGTTAATATTCTGCCCTCTCTGTTTTTCGAGAGATGAGGTGTATCGAAGGCTCTCTCTTTCCATATATATTCTCTACTGCCCTTTTGTACCACACCACAGGTTATCCAAGGTCAAGAGGGCAACCTTCCCCTAGATTTCCAGTGCTGTCACTCTGACACCAGCTATTAGGAAGTGCACTGGAGTCGGCCCGGGTGACTCTCTCTCAGATTTTGCAGCCCTCTCCATTCAGTACCACCCCAAAGTGCCAGGGCTGTGAGGGAAAAGTGATTGACTGAAAGACCCCCTGACCAGCACAGTACCAGGGCTGTGAGGGACGAGTGATTGACTGAAAGACCCCCCTGACCAGCTCAGTGCCAGGGCTGTGAGGGACGAGTGATTGACTGAAAGACCCCCTGACCAGCACAGTGCCAGGGCTGTGAGGGACGAGTGAGTGACTGAAAGACCCCTCCTGACCAGCTCAGTGCCAGGGCTGTGAGGGACAAGTGATTGACTGAAAGACCCCCTGACCAGGTCAGTGCCAGGACTGTGAGGGACAAGTGATTGACTGAAAGACCCCCTGACCAGCACAGTGCCAGGGCTGTGAGGGACGAGTGATTGACTGAAAGGCCCCCTGACCAGCACAGTGCCAGGGCTGTGAGGGACGAGTGATTGACTGAAAGACCCCCTGACCAGCACAGTGCCAGGACTGTGAGGGACAAGTGATTGACTGAAAGACCCCCCGACCAGCTCAGTGCCAGGACTGTGAGGGACAAGTGATTGACTGAAAGACCCCCTGACCAGCTCAGTGCCAGGACTGTGAGGGACAAGTGATTGACTGAAAGACCCCCCGACCAGCTCAGTGCCAGGACTGTGAGGGACAAGTGATTGACTGAAAGACCCCCTGACCAGCACAGTGCCAGGGCTGTGAGGGACGAGTGATTGACTGAAAGACCCCCTGACCAGCACAGTGCCAGGGCTGTGAGGGACGAGTGATTGACTGAAAGACCCCCTGACCAGCTCAGTGCCAGGACTGTGAGGGACGAGTGATTGACTGAAAGACCCCCTGACCAGCACAGTGCCAGGGCTGTGAGGGACGAGTGATTGACTGAAAGACCCCCCGAACAGCACAGTGCCAGGACTGTGAGGGACGAGTGATTGACTGAAAGACCCCCCTGACCAGCACAGTGCCAGGGCTGTGAGGGACGAGTGATTGACTGAAATACCCCCCTGACCAGCACAGTGCCAGGGCTGTGAGGGACGAGTGATTGACTGAAAGACCCCCTGACCAGCTCAGTGCCAGGACTGTGAGGGACGAGTGATTGACTGAAAGACCCCCCTGACCAGCTCAGTGCCAGGGCTGTGAGGGACGAGTGATTGACTGAAAGACCCCCCGACCAGCACAGTGCCAGGACTGTGAGGGACGAGTGATTGACTGAATGACCCCCTGACCAGCTCAGTGCCAGGGCTGTGAGGGACGAGTGATTGACTGAAAGACCCCCTGACCAGCTTGCACTGTACTGCTTCCCCTGTTTGAGTTAATCTGATATGAAGTCCTTTAGGCAGAAAATTAACGAGAGCCCCATCGTAATCCTTAGCATTCCTCAGGCGGAAGATTAAGGCATACTTTGACCTCATGCTGTCATGGGTCAAAGATTATGTAGGCTTAAAGCTAGTGGTGTCCTTCAGAATATGTCATAGCTGTGGCAGGGCAGGATATAAAATGGCCACTGCGTGAATAATTGACTCAAAGGGAGCTGTTGACACTGACAGCTGAGAAATTGCCAGGATTCTAACAGAGGGTGGCCTTGCCTCTGTCAGGCCACGGGGCTGTAAATGACCAATAACTCTCTTTGGGGGGCCTTCATGCAGATACAAATGCGTAAAATCAATAGAATACTGGCTTGCATTTTACTGCTTGGATGGAGTCACTCTCCATTAGTTCCCTATTTCTCTTCCTCAGAATTCCCCCCCCCCCCCCCCAGCCCCTGCCCCACTCTCATTCAGCGGGGCAAAATGTAATCTTTCTGTTCCCCCTCCTGTTCTCCCTCTCTATAAAATGGCTGTTGTGTTTCCTACATTACAACAGTGACTACACTTCAAAAGTACTTCATTGGCTGTGAAGCGCGTTGGGACGTCCTGAGGTCGTGATAGGCGCTGTATAAATGCAAGTCTTTCTTCCTTTCCTGAAAGTGCCGGCCTTCATTACGGTTTGACCTCCCCGATCTGGCTATTCTTCGTTCATGAGCCTAGTTATTGAATGTCAACAGGTTATTTGACTGTAGGGGAGCATCAAACAGAGTCAGGTCCTGCCCTGACTCATCGCCCCCACCACCACACATGCACACTCGCGCACTTTCCAGCAGGACTCAGCGGGTGGCGCTAGGGAGCAGGAACCCCGACCGTTTTTTCCCTTCTCCCCCTGCAGTTGGCATTGCAGCCAATGGCAACGCTCCTACTGTCAGCCCACGACCAATGGGAAAGCCTCCCCACATCAGCACAGCTGAGATCAGGCACTTTGAGGTACACCAGGATGGATCATGGGTACTTCCTGCTGTATAATGCCTCAGTACCACAGCACGGTGCATTTACACACTGAGCCACTGCAAGTGGGGGGTGCATTATATTGTCAAATTTCAGTGGATTTATTATAACACTGATGAGTTCTGAATTGAAACAATGAAAACATTTTAGGACTCCCTTGATTAATCTCAATTGGGAGGCTCAGGAAAGGCAAAATCAGTCAGAGGCCTTGCTCTTGATCTGTATCCAGCAACCCTAGCTGGAGAGTATTCGTGGGGCACTGGGTGAGGACAGGTTTGGGCTCAGGGGTGTAAGCAGCCCATGAGAGCAATAGGCACTTCAGTGGGGTACTGCAGGGTTTGGCTAGTGCCCATAGACCTGTACCCCAGCATCAGCCAGCCCTTTCCGGCGAGCTGTGGGAAAGATAATGGGTAAATCTTCAGGGGGAAAATTAAATGAAAATGTTCCCAATTCTCATTCACAAAACATCGTCCTCGGGTACCCCTAGCCCCGTCTCCTCTTCTATGTCACGCTGCCCCATCTGGGCTCTCTCTCCACAAAGCGTCGGTTTCAAACACCGTTCTCACGACTGCTCTTAACCACTTTCCCAGAGCCCGCGAGCAGCCTAGCGCAGCCTCCGTTCCTGGAAGCGAGCAGGGCCAGGATGCTGCCGCTGCCCTCTCTCTCTGCCAACTGACAGGGTTCTGAGAAAGCCTGGCTGCTCCTTCAAACGTTCTTGTGGTTTTACTGTAAATGTACAGCTGTTGCAGGTGCAGGGGGAGCGTGGCTTTTGGCTGGAGTTTTATTTTGTACGGCCTGCTTTTTTTCCCCTTGCTCTGAGTCTGGTGGTTCGACCGAACCCTTTCACTCAGCCCCAACATGGTCATGTCACACGTCAAGCGGGATAACGTTTAATCGAGGTGTTCAAGACGATTAAAGAAGTTGATAGGGTGGATAGAGAGAAACCACTTCCTCTGGTGGGGAGTCCAGAACAAGGGGGCATAACCTTAAAATTAGAGCCAGGCCATTCAGGGGTGATGTCAGGAAGCACTTCTTCACACAAAGGGTAGTGGAAATCTGGAACTCTCTCCCCAAAACTCTGTTGATGCTGGGTGTAAATTTCAAAACTGAGATGGATAGATTTTTGTTAGGCAAGGGTATTAAGGGTTACGGAACCATGGTGGGTAAAGGGACCAGCCATGATCAAGTTGAATGGCCGAGGGGCTGAATGGCCACCTCCTGTTCCTACATTCCTAAGTTTACAAGCAGCCATTCTTGATGAGTGAACCTGCTCAGTGAGTGCTGGGCATTCCTGGGGTTATCCCAGCCGATCCCGATCCTGCCCTCTCTTCAGTGTCTAGACGGGAGTGTGTAGGCACACACGCTTCAGCGGACAGCAGGGAGGAGCAGGAACCCCCCGCCTGCTTTTATTCCTTGTTTCAGTGCAGCTTTCCTGCTGGAAGCAGGCAGTTCTGGAATTACCCATTATAAATCTTTCAGATTGTGATAGGGATCTCCGTTTTAGCTCTCTCCCTAATCAGTTTCAACTCAACACGCCATTTACATACAGCTCTGCACTTTACGTGTATTCTGCTATCAAACGGCATTTTTCAAGCTAAGTTGTGGACCTGGTGGGGGTTTTATAACTTATTCATAATTTTTTTTTATTCGTTCATGGGATGTGGGCATCGCTAGCAAGGCCAGCATTTATTGCCCATCCCTAATTGCCCTTGAGAAGGTGGTGGTGAGCCACCTTCTTGAATTGCTGCAGTCCGTGTGGTGAAGGTATTCCCACAGTGCTGTTAGGTAGAGTTTTCCAGGATTTTGACCTAGTGATGATGAAAGATTGGCAATATGCTTCTAATCAGGATGGTGTGTAACTTGCAGGGGAACTTGCTGGTGGTGGTGTTCCCATGCGCCTGCTGCCCTTGTCCTTCTAGGTGGAAGAGGTCACTGGTTTGGGAGGTGCTGTCGAAGAAGCCTTGGTGAGTTGCTGCAGTGCATCTTGTAGATGGTACACACTGCAGACACGGTATGCTGGTGGTGGAGGGAGTGAATGTTTAAGGTGGTGGATGGGGTGCCAATCAAGCGGGCTGCTTTGCCCTGGATGGTGTCAAGCTTCTTGAGTGTTGTTGGAACTGCACTCATCCAGGCAAGTGGAGAGTATTCCATCACACAGTATCAACAATAACAACAACAACTAGGATTTATATAACTATAGTAATCTGGGATGTTATGATTAAGGTTATCCACCAGGTGGTGCTGTAGTGAGTGCTGCTGCTAGTTGAGGTCAGCAAAGGTGGAATGGAAGGATGCATGCCTATATGTTAGCTATGCAGTTGTTAATAAAGTACACGGATGAATTCTACTATCTCGCCTCTTCGAGTTCCTTGTCTCACATGGATAACATGGAATTATCACATTTGGCGACGAGGTAAAAGGACACTGAATAAAGAGGAGAGGTCTAACGGAACTTTTAAAAAAACAAACTCACGAGCTAAAGTTAGCTACAACTAGGACGAGAGCATAGCTGCCATGGTAGGAACGGTCTCCGCTTTTGATATTCAGGCACAAACCTGGGAGGAATACTGTGAAGTGTTGGGTTATTTCTTCGAAGCAAATGAAATAAATGATGCCGGAAAAAGGAAAGCCATTCTGCTTAGTTCAGTGGGAAGCCAAACCTACAGTTTGATGAAGAATCTGCTCAGTCCTGAAAAGCCTGGAGACAAATCAATTGTTGAATTAGTGGCCTTGCTAAAAGAACATTTCAACCCTAAGCCCAGTGAGATTGTACAGCGGTTCAAATTTAATTCAAGGAACAGAAAAGAGGAAGAGAGTGTAATGGACTATGTAGCGGTGTTGCGTAAATTAGCACAAGATTGCAATTATGGGAACAACCTGAAGGAAATGCTGAGAGATAGGCTAATGTGCGGAATAATGGATGACCGAATGCAGCGTAGATTATTATCCGAGACTGGGCTTACTTATGAAAAAGCATTGGAACTTGCTCAAGCCATAGAGACAGCGAACCAAGATGTAAAAGAAATACAGGGTTCAGACAGGGCTAATGCTAAGCAAGTCACAGGTCAGATTTTTGTGCACAAGTTAAACATGCGTCAGAAACCACGACGTGAGCATGTGAAGGCATGTTATAGATGCAAGGGCGATCACCTGGTGAGTGAATGCCGGTTTCTGGAAGAAAAGTGCCACAAGTGTGGGAAACAAGGACACATAAAATGAGCATGTAGGGCAAAAATCACCTGTGGAGGTAAACCAAGGAAGAGAAGTGAAAAAACATGGAGCACACCACATCAGCGGGGAAGCTGAGGAAGAAGAGGACATGTTCATAATGTATAGCATGTTAGAGAACATTCCAAAAGTGGCTCCTATCACATTGCAACTGACAGTAAATGACTCTAAGTTGAACTTTGAAGTTGATACAGGGTGCAGTGTAACCATAATGAACAGGGCAGAGTACTCAAAATTGAGGAACCGTGCAAAAGTTCCAGAGTTAAAGTCTTGCTCTCTGCATCTTAAAACATATACAGATGAATGAGTAGCGACATTAGGTGTAGCTAATGTAACTGTGCAACACAGGGACACAGTGGAACAGCTACCTGTAGTTATAGTATCGGGTGCCGGACCAAACCTGTTAGGTTGGGGCTGGATAAAAGAACTTAAATTAGACTGGGCAGCAGTAAATCAAATAGATGAAGGCAAACAGTTGACCTTGCAAGATGTGTTGAGTGAACATGAGAATGTGTTCAAGGAGGAACTTGGCACATTTAATGGCCCCCCAGCTAAGAATTATGTAGACAAGGAGGCACGGCCAAGGTTTTTTAAACAACGACCTGTGCCTTATGCCATGAAACCAAAGGTAAAGGTTGAGCTTGACCGTCTATTGAGAGAGAACATACTGGAACCAGTGAAATGTTCAGAATGGGCAGCTCCCATAGTACCTGTTCTAAAACTGGACAGTTCGGTAAGGCTCTGTGGAGATTATAAATTGACAGTCAATTGGGTGTCCAAACTAGAGCAGTATCCTATTCCCAAAAACAGAGGATCTCTTTGCAAACCTGGCTGGAGGAAAGAAATTCATAAAGTTGGATATGAGTCATGCATACTTGCAGATTACACTGGATGATGAATCAAAGAAGTATGTTACCATAAATACACACAAGGGCTTGTTTACATATAACCGCTTATCGCTTGGTGTCTCATCTAGTCCAGCTATCTTCCAGAGGACAATCGAAGGTGTACTGCAAGGGATTCCACATGTTTCCATCGATCTGGATGACATTCTGGTGATGGGAAGAACCGACCAGGAGCATCTGAGCACTCTGAGAGAGGTACTACAGAGATTGGAGAGGGCAGGGTTATGGCTCAAGAGGAGAAAGTGCACTTTCCTGGGGAAGGAGGCAGTGTTCCTGGGACACAGAGTGGACGCCACCGGGCTCCATCCAATAAAGGAGAAGGTACAAGCACTGCAGGACGCCCCTGCTCCTACAAATGTGGCTGAGTTAAAAGCTTACCTGGGACTGCTGAACTATTATAACAGGTTTTTACCAAACTTGTCAACAGCACCTCTTCACAAACTACTGCGCAAGGAGACACAGTGGCAGTGGGGAGAGGAGCAGGGGGTTTAATTTGAACAGTCCAAGAAACTGATGCTGTCGTCGGATGTGCTGGTTCACTACAATGAAGAGAAAGACATCATTCTCTCGTGATGCTTCACCTTACAGGGTGGGGGCAGTTCTTTCACACCGCATGGAAGATGGAACTGAAAGACCAATAGAGTTTATGTCCCGAACTCTAACACCAGCGGAAAAAAACTATATATGGCAGGAAGTTCACCATATGCACCGATCATAAACCTCTTCTCTCTCTTTTCAATGAAATGAAAGCAGTTCCACAGATGGTGTCACCCCAGATCCAGAGGTGGGCAGTGATGTTGAGGGCATATGAGTATGTCATCGTCCACAAGGCGGGCAAGTACCATGGGAACGCAGATGCTTTGAGCCATCTTCCACTGCCAGGCACACCTATCCTTGCAGCTCCAGAGGACAGAGTTTTGATGTTGGGGGACACTGACACGGCACTTGTGACTGCAGAGCAAGTAAGAACATGGACAGGTAAAGATCCAGTACTGTCTAGAGTTCAAGAATATGTGGTGAGGGGATGGCCACAGCATCTGGAAGGGACTGACTTCACACCTTACAGTGTCAGGAAAACAGAGCTGAGTGTGCAGGATGGTTGCATGTTGTGGGGAGCACGAGTGATTATTCCACAGCCAGCACGACAGTCTATCCTAGAGCAACTACATCAGTGTCATCCTGGGGTCTTGCGTATGAAAGCCTTGGCTAGGAGTTACTTGTGGTGGCCAAAGCTAGATGAGGAGATAGAAAATCTAGTCAAGACATGCAGCACTTGTCAGGTACACAGGAAGGCACCAGCAGCGGCTCCTCTCCACCCCTGGGAGTGGCCGGATAAACCATGGAGAAGATTGCACTTAGATTATGCGGGTCCATTCATGGGGAAGATGTTCCTCATAATCATTGATGCACATTCCAAATGGATGGATGTTTATCCTGTTAATTCTGCTTCCTCCACTACTACTATAGACTGTCTGCGTCAGAGCTTCAGTAATCAAGGGCTACCGGAGATCATGGTAAGTGACAATGCCACTTGTTTTGTGAGTACAGAGACAAAAGAGTTCATGAGAAACAATGGCACAGTGCAGGTGACCTCGGCTCCATATCATCCGTCCTCAAATGGACTTGCGGAGAGAGCCGTATAAACAATTAAAGAGATGATGAGAAAAAGTGCAGAAGGGAGTTTAGCAGCCAAAGTGTCACGGGTTCTGTTCAGCTACAGGATAACACCTCAATCCACCACAGGACTCTCTCCTGCTGAGATGTTATTAGGTCGTAGACTATGCTCCACTCTTGACCTTGTCCACCCAGACCTAAAAAGGAAAATGGAAAACAGACAAAACAAACAAAAAGAGAACCATGACAAAAGAACAAAGAGCCAAAGTTTTGGAGAAAGAGATGCAGTCCTTACCAGGAATTTCAGTTATGGACCAAAGTGGATTCCTGGCTTCATAGACTCAATGACAGGTCCAGTATCATACAAGGTCATGGTGGGAGATGGTAGGGTAGTACGCAGACATGTAGATCAGATACTTACCAGACAAGGGGAAATGGAAATCAAGGTTCCAGATGCAATGGCTGAGGACAGGTTTGCCCCCAGTTATCCAAGTGCATCTGTGGTGCCACCACCATGGACAGAGACAATTCCACAGGAACCCATTCGTCAAGAGGAAACCATCGTTGCAGAGTCAGATACTCTGTGCACTGCTCAGGAGCAGCTGGTGGCTTCACCGCAAACAAGCAGGGACTTTACTGTTAGACATTCACAAAGGACTCGCAAGCCACCAGAGAGATTGGTACTGACCTGTTAGATTCATCAAGTATTGAACATAGTGAATGGAGACTTCTTATGTGACACTTAGGAATGGTTGTTTGTTAAGAAATTCATAATGAAATCTTAAGGGCGGAGGAATATAGTAATCTGGGATGTTATGATTAACGTTATCCACCAGGTGGTGCTGTAGCGAATGCTGCTGCTAGTCGAGGTCAGCAAAGGTAGAATGGAAGGATGCAGGTCTGTATGTTTGCTACGCAGTTGTTAATAAAGTACACGGACTAATTCTACCATCTCGCCTCTTCAAGTTCCTTGTTTCACTACATGGAGTTATCACAAGAACACCATTAAATTCCTTGCACACGGTTACTGGTGGAACTTTTTTTACACCCAAACGCTACAGCCTCTAGTTTTCTCTATTTGGTCTTAGCTTGAGCTGAGTAGATGTAAACGTTCAATCAGTTAGTTCTCCTGTGCCCATCCCTGAACCGGAGGCATCAACACTAACCCCCACAGAATTGGTCATGCTGGAGTATTTCAGCACTGGGCTTTCTATCATCAGGCATTGCAACTCTTGAAAGCTCCCACTCCCAGCATGCTCATTCATCCAATGCCTTACTACATCCTTTACAAGGAGCTTCCTCAACAACCCTGTGACATCTGGGAAATGACACAGGACCTTGCCTGAACTGTTGACCATGCCAAGATACTGTGGCAGGTCTCTTTTGTTGCTTGGCTATTTTCATGTTTCATTGCCTCCACCTGTTTTCCGTAAGCTTTAAGTCCTTTGGTCAGCATGTCTCAATCCTTTAAGGCGCTCCTTAAAACTGTGTGTAAAGCTTGTGGTACAGATGGTAGTATGTAGCATTTGTTGAATCCTTCACTCACCCTGACCACCCGTGTGAGTTCGTTAAACTTCCTCCTGCACTGGGTGTGGGTCCTGGGGAGAACCGTGCTGCCCATGATGTGGTGTGCCACCTCCCTCCACATAGTCCGGCAGACTTGTGGTGAGGGCCTCCTGCCAGTTGGCGGGTACAGGGCCACCCGCCTTCTCTCGACCATGAAAACCAAAGCCTCCAAAGCTTCATCGGCAAACCTCCAGCTCTCTCCCTGGGGCGACGATCTGCCATCTCGATTTGTTAGTAACTGATCCTTCTCTGTGTGCTGCTTCTTCTTATGGTTGTTGGGGCACATCCAACAATGATGAGAATGAGGTGCTGCAGCATCAATGAATCTCCCCTTTAAGTAGTGAAAAAAGCCTGTGGCAATCATGACTTGCAATTAGACTGCCTTTGATATTGGTCCAGCTTTTCAGTGTAACACCAATGAGCTTGGGTTTTTAGACTAGAATCATGACTGCAATCATTTTAATGAGGAGTGAGTACAAATTTTGTATGCATTCTAAATGATATTCAGGTGGCGCTACTCAACCATTTTTAGTCTAAACACTGCCCATTTCTTGGCTGTAACGAATTTCTAGCCCTACAGCAACAGGCCATTCAGTCCAACAAGTCTGTGCTGGTGTTTATGCTCTACACACGCCTCCTCCACCCTACTTCATCTCACCCTATCAGTATATCCTTCTATTCCTTTCTCCCTCATGTACTTATCTAACTTCCCCTTAAATACATTAATGTTAGTCACCTCAACTACTCCCTGTGTTAGCAAGTTCCACATTCTCACCACTCTCTGGATAAAGAAGTTTCTCCTGAATTCCTCATTGGATTTATTAGTGACTATCTTATATTTATGGCCGTTAATTTTGGACTCCTCACAAGTGGAAACATCTTCTCTACATCTGCCCTGTCGAACCCCTAGAACTCTTCATTTTAAGCTAGATATGGGAGTTCGACGGAATGTCATGTCACAGTAAACTTGCAAAAAAGCTGAGTTTCAGTTAGAGCAATGCCAAAGCCAAGTTGAGCAGCACCGCTGCTGAGACATTCAGCTGACGAGAAATGTGGAGCGGTGTGTGAGTAGAAAAACAAGTTTCAAAGTATAACATTTCAAATTCTGGAATCATGGGTCCATGGACTTTGATCACAGTTAGGATTGAACAAAAATATTGAAGCAGTCACTAATAATAAATGCCTAAAAGTGGCAGAGAAGCTTGCTGATGTTTTGAAAGGCTCAGGATGCATAATAGGAAAGCAGAGCACATTACTAAAAGTAAACTGCTCAACCAGTCATATGTCCACTAAGGAAAGGGCCAGGCGCACTTGGTGAGAATGTTTGTGATGAGTTAGGTAGAATGGAGAAACTAACTGGGTGTGACAAAGCAAGTCAAAGAACCAAACCAGTCAGTCAGCAGTATGGTGACAGTAATCAAGATAAACAGTGAGTGACTGAAAATATGCCTTGACCGTAAAGGTTTAAAGAATGCCGTGGAAAGAGAACATATCCAGTGACGACCACAGAGGGAGTGTTGCCATAGTTGTCAAACACCAAAACCTTTAGCACATTTGATACAAGTTGTGGTTCCAAGTACAGTCAAATCCAGACACATAAAAGTTGTCCACCTTTAATCGTCCTTTTGGTAGATATGTGTATACCAAAGTCCCCTTTAGGATCACCTCAGATCCAAAGATGTTCCTCCACATTATATCACAGATGTGAGATGCCATTGAAGGAGTGGAGGTTTTATCGATGATATCTGGTCTGGAGAGAGAATGTTCTTGACCTAAGATTGGAAAAATTCTACAAGCAGGAGAACTCAATGTGCAAGTGAATAGGGACAAGAGCAGTTCAAGGCACAAGTTGCCAGTTACATAGGAGACAACAACTCCCTTCACCTTAACCCGACTCTTGTGCCTTTATGCTTTCAGATAATGAGCAACCACCGGAGCAGCCTGTCCCTGAGGGCACCGTTGAGTGTGATTCGGAGAAGAGGAGGAGGAAAAACACATCGCGTCACTGCATGTCTCACCCGCAGGCACCAACTCAGATACTGGCATTACGTATTCTTTAGAAGCTAGTATAGTAGCGGGATCTGCACAGGGTGAGGCTCTGGGCATGAGTGGGCTGCAGCAAGGCCAGGAGGAAAGAGTAGCTCGAGGATCAGCTGTATAGTCTGCAAATGATGGTACACTCCCACAGAGACCGTGGCGACTCAGAATTGAAGGCGCGCATGATATGCGATGTCGCAGCTTCCATTGCAGCACAGGCAGAAGCGACCCAACACCTTAGTGCTGCAGAAGCAGCTCAGACTTCTCTCATGCAGTCTATGCTTGGTGGCATCCAAGCTCTGGCTGCCCTCGTGCAGTCTCAGCGTGATGCAACCCAAGCGCTGACTGCTGCCATCGTGGCTGGGTCTACCACCATCGATCACGGTGTCGCAGCAGGCCAGCAAATTGTGCTCCAACAGATTGTTATGAATGCTGAGGTGCCGCCCCGGGGGAGTGGCAGTGGGTCAGTGGAGCAGGAACCTGCTCTCCTCTCTCAGGATGAGAGCATTCCTGCTCCCACCACTGCCACTCCGCCATTGCCTGTCATCCAGCCAGCCCAGACTGCTGCCGCCCATACAGAGGTGGTGCAACCTATAGCCGGGCCTTCCAGGTCCAGCGCGGATTGAGGTCATCCTGCAAGGCCATCTGAAGTCTCCCGCACAGACACTCAGCAGCCTTCCACCAGCCCTGCTACAGCCACTAGAGGCGCACTGCATAGGAACATTAGAGTAGGAAAAGGCACACGAACGACAGACACTAATGGATTGCACAAGGGCGATTAGTTAATAGTATTGATGTATTATGTGTGATATGTGTATAGATCAATTTATTAATTGTGTTTGGAATATTTTGTGGCCTCTCTCATTTCAGCTTTGCACCCAGAAGGACGCTGTGATAGGGCCTACGACCGAATGGTATGATGCGGATGTGGTGAGCAACGGGGATCTGGGGTTCATTCATTTGAATCGCAGTCTGATGAGCTGGTCACGGACTGCCCGCCCGGAAGGCCGATTGTCTCACTGCCTCTTCCCTCCCTCCTGTTCCTCCTCTCCCTCGTCCTCTTCCTGAGGTGGTCCCACAATCCCAGGTGGCAAGGGCTACGCGGCCATATTGGCCGAGTTATGGAGCTTGCAGCAGACCAGCACGAAATGGGACGCCCGCTCTGGTGTGTACTGGAGGGCTCCTCCTGAGTGGTCAAGGCAGCGGAACCATTGCTTCAGTAGGCCGATGATGTTCCTGGTGGCAGCATGGCTCTCATTATATGACTGTTGGGCACGGGTGTTGGGCTGGCGGAGGGGTATCATGAGCCAGGTGGAGAGAGGATAGCCCTTGTCTCCCAGCAGCAACCTGTAGGTGGTTTGCCTTGGTGGTTCGAATCACCGCTCCTACTTAGTAGGGCTGTAGAGAGGGCTTTAAACTAACTAGTAGGGGGGAGGTTCCTTGAGGTCAAATAATAAAAATGACAACAGAGAAGGTCATAGACTTAGGTAGCAGTGGGGAAATTAAAAACCAGAGCGTGTCAGGAAGGGGCAGAAGGTATGGAGTAAAAGGTAAAGTAATAAAAAGGGCAAAAGCAGGAACTAAGTGTCACAAAACATATTTGAAAGTTCTCTATCTGAATGCACGTAGCATTCGTAACAAAATAGATGAGTTAATGGCACAAATAACTACATATGGGTATGATCTTGTGGCCATTACAGAAACATGGCTGCAGGGTGACAATGCCTGGGAATTAAACATACCAGGTTATTTAACGATCAGGGAGGACAGGCAGGAAGGAAGGGGAGGTGGGGTGGCTATGTTAATAAAGGAAGGAATCACTGTAATACAGAGAAATGATATTGGGTCAAAAGATCAGGATAATGAAACAGTTTGGGTGGAGATAAGGAATAATAAGGGGAAAAAAACACTAATGGGCGTAGTCTATAGGCATCCGAACAGTCGCAACTCTGATGGACGGAGTATCAATCAGGAAATAGTTGAGGCTTGTAATAAGGGAACATCTATCATTATGGGGGATTTTAACTATCATATTAATTGGACAAATCAAATTGGGCAGGGCTGCCTTGAGGATGAGTTAATTGAGTGTATTAGGGATGGGTTTCTTGAGCATTATGTAACTGAACCGACCAGGGGGCAAGCAACCTTAGATCTGGTCCTGTGTAACGAGACAGGATTAATTTAAAATGTCCTAGTAAAGGATCCCCTTGGAATGAGTGACCATAACATGGTTGAATTCCATATTCAATTAGAGGGTGAGAAGGTTGGATCACAAACAAGCGTGCTAAGCTTGAATAAAGGAGACTATGAAGTATGAGAGTGGAATTGAGTAGAGTGGATTGGGAAAATAGATTAAAGGGTAAGACGATACATGATCAGTCGTGTACATTTAAGGAGTTAATTTACAACTTCCAAAAAATATATATTCCACTGAGAAGAAAAGGGTGTAAAAGAAAAGACAGCCATCCGTGGCTAAGTAAAGAAATTAATGATAGTATTCGACTAAAAACAAGGGCATATAAGGTAGCCAAATCTAGTGGGAGGATAGAGGATTGGGAAAACTTTAAAAGACAGCAAAAAATAACAAAAAGATTGATTAAGAAAGGGAAGATAGATTATGAAAGTAAATTAGCAAAAAATATAAAAACAGATAGTAAGAGTTTTTATAGTTATATAAAAAGAAAAAGGGTGGCTAAAGTAAATGTTGGTCCCTTAGAAGATGAGACCGGGAAATTAATGGTGGGAAATATGGAGATGGCAAAAACACTGAATGAATATTTTATATCAGTCTTTACAGTAGAGGACACTAAGAATATCCCAACACTGGACAAACAGGGGGTTATAGGGGGGGAGGAGCTAAACATGATCAAAATCACTAAGAAAGTGGTACTCGGTAAAATAATGGGACCTCAAGGCGGATAAATCACTGGACCTGATGGCTTACATCTTAGGGTCTTGAGGGAAGTGGCGGTAGGGATTGTGGATGCATTAGTAATAATTTTCCAAAACTCCCTGGACTCAGCAAGGTCCCGGCAGACTGGAAAACTGCAAATGTAACACCCTTATTTAAAAAGGGCAGTAGACAGAAGGCTGGAAACTACAGACCGGTTAGCCTAACATCTGTGGTAGGTAAAATTTTGGAGTCCATTATTAAGGAGACAGTAACAGGACATTTGGATAATCATAATTTAATAGGACAAAGTCAGCATGGTTTTATGAAGGGGAAGTCATGTTTGACAAATTTGCTGGAGTTCTTTGAGGAAGTAACATATAGGGTGGATAAAGGGGAACCAGTGGACGTAGTGTATTTAGACTTCCAAAAGGCATTTGACAAGGTGCCACACAAAAGATTATTGCTTAAGATAAAAATCACAGGATTGGGGGGTAATATTCTGGCATGGATAGAGGATTGGCTATCTAACAGAAGGCAGAGAGTTGGGATAAATGGTTCATTCTCAGACAGGCAATCAGTAACTAGTGGGTGTTCCGCAGGGGTCAGTGCTGGGTCCCCAACTCTGTACAATCTATATTAACGATTTGGAGGAGGGGGACTGTGTGTAACATATCAAAGTTTACAGATGATACTAAGATGGGAGGGAAAGTAGTGAGTGAGGTGGACATAAAAAACCTGCAAGGGGACATAGACAGGCTAAGTAAGTGGGCAGAGATTTGGCAGATGGAATACAATACTGGAAAGTGTGAGGTTATGCACTTTGGCAGGAAAAATCGTAGAGCAAGTTATTATCTTAATGGCAAGAAACTGGAAAGTACTGAAGTACAAAGGGATCTGGGGGTCCTGGTGCACGAAACTCAAAAGGTTAGTATGCAGGTGCAGCAAGTGATTAAGAAGGCCAATGGAATGTTGGCTTTCATTGCTAGGGGGATAGAATATAAAAATAGGGAGGTATTGCTTCAGTTGTACAAGGTATTGGTGAGACCGCACCTGGAATACTGCATACAGTTTTGGTGTCCATACTTAAAAGACATACTTGCTCTCGAGTCAGTACAAAGAAGGTTCACTTGGTTAATCCCGGGGATGAGGGGATGGACATATGAGGAGAGGTTGAGTAGATTGGGACTCTACTCATTGGAGTTCAGAAGAATGAGAGGCGATCTTATTGAAACATATAAGATTGTGAAGGGGTTGGATCGGGTGGATGCGGGGAGGATGTTCCCAATGATGGGTGAAACTAGAACTAGGGGGCATAGTCTTAGAATAAGGGGCTGCTCTTTCAAAACTGAGATGAGGAGGAACTACTTCACTCAGAGGGTGGTAGGTCATGGAATATGCTGCCCCAAAAGCTGTAAGAAGCTACATCATTACATACATTTAAAACAGAAATAGACAGTTTCCTAGAAGTAAAGGGGAATTAAGGGTTACGGGGAGTGGGCAGGAATTTGGACATGAGTCTAGGTTCGGATCGGACATGGCCCTGTAGGTAGCGAAGCGGGCCCAGGGCCGTGTAGCCTGATCCTGCTCCTATTTCGTGTGTCTAATTCTGTTAGATTCAGGAGATGGTTCTGTGATAGTAGATTGGCAGTTAGGATCAGATCAGCCATGATCTTATTGAATGGCGTAGCAGGCTCGAGGGGCCGATTGGCCTACTCCTGCTCCTATTTCTTATGTTCTTATGTTCTTAGATAACATGAATTACGGTGAACAGGATTGGAACACAGACAAGCTTTTTGGACTCAACCGTACGGTGTATAATAAGGTTAACACACACGTCCGCCTCCAGCACATAAAATGCCTGGTGGCGTAAAACAAACAGTACAAGAATACAACTTGGCCCGTCGAACAGGCCCCTGTCTCATATTAAGATGCCTAAAATCACATTGTGTTGCTATATAGAGTACTAGCTGGAGTGCCCGGCGGTGCCGAGGCCTTTTCGAGGGCATGTTGTTGTTGGAAGAGAGAGAGAGAGCGAACTGGGGGGGAAGAGAGAGAGAGAGAGCGACTGGGGGGGGAAAGAGTGAGAGCGACTGGGGGGGGAAGAGAGAGAGCGACGGGGGGGGAAAGAGAGAGAGCAACTGGGGCGGGGGAAGAGAGAGAGCGACTGGGGGGGGGAAGAGAGCGATGCGAATGGGGGGGAAGAGAGCGAGCGACTGGGGGGGAAGAGAGAGAGCGACTGGGGGGGAAAGAGAGAGAGCGACTGGGGGGGAAGAGAGAGAGCGACTGGGGGGGAAGAGAGAGAGCGACTGGGGGGGGAAGAGAGAGAGCGACTGGGGGGGAAGAGAGAGAGCGACTGGGGGGAGAAGAGAGAGAGCGACTGGGGGGGAAGAGAGAGAGCGACTGGGGGGGAAGAGAGAGCGACTGGGGGGGAAGAGAGAGAGCGACTGGGGGGGAAGAGAGGAGAGCGACTGGGGGGGGGGAAGAGAGAGAGCGACTGGGGGGGGAAGAGAGAGAGCGACTGGGGGGGAAGAGAGAGAGCGACTGGAGGGGGAAGAGAGAGAGCGACTGGGGGTGGAAGAGAGAGAGCGACTGGGGGGGAAGAGAGAGAGAGATGGAAGAGAGAGAGCGACTGGGGGGGAAGAGAGAGAGCGACTGGGGGGAAGAGAGAGAGCGACTGGGGGGGAAGATGAGAGAGCGACTGGGGGGGAAGAGAGAGAGCGACTGGGGGGGAAGAGAGAGAGCGACTGGGGGGGAAGAGAGAGAGCGACTGGGGGGGGAAGAGAGAGAGCGACTGGGGGGGAAGAGAGAGAGCGACTGGGGGGGAAGAGAGAGAGCGACTGGGGGGGAAGAGAGAGAGAGCGACTGGGGGGGAAGAGAGAGAGCGACTGGGGGGGAAGAGAGAGAGAGCGGATGGGGGGAAGAGGAGAGCGACTGGGGGGGAAGAGAGAGAGCGACTGGGGGGGAAGAGAGAGAGAGCGACTGGGGGGAAGAGAAGGAGGAGAGAAGAGCGACTGGGGGGGAAGAGAGAGAGCGACTGGGGGGGAAGAGAAGAGAGCGACTGGGGGGGAAGAGAGAGAGCGACTGGGGTGGAAGAGAGAGAGCGACTGGGGGGGAAGAGAGAGAGCGAACTGGGGGGAAGAGATGAGAGCGACTGGGGGGGGAAGAGAGAGAGCGACTGGGGGGGGGGAAGAGAGAGAGCGACTGGGGGGAAGAGAGAGAGCGACTGGGGGGAAGAGAGAGAGCGACTGGGGGGGGAAGAGAAGAGAGCGACTGGGGGGGGAAGAGAGAGAGCGACTGGGGGGGGAAGAGAGAGAGAGCGACTGGGGGGGGAAGAGGAGAGCGACAGGGGGGGAAGAGAGAGAGCGACTGGGGGGGAAGAGAGAGAGCGACTGGGGGGGAAGAGAGAGAGCGACTGGGGGGGGAAGAGAGAGAGAGGAGCGACTGGGGGGAAGAGAGAGCGCGACTGGGGGGGGAAGAGAGAGAGCGACGGGGGAAGAGAGAGAGCGACGGGGGGAAGAGAGAGCGCGACAGGGGGGGGAAGAGAGAGCGCGGACAGGGGGGAAGGAAGAGAGCGCGACAGGGGGAAGAGAGCGCGCGACGGGGGGAAGAGAGAGCTGCGACTGGGGGGGGAAGAGGAGAGAGCGACTGGCGGGGAAGAGAAGTAGCGCGACTGGGGGGGGAAGAGAGAGAGCGACGGGGGGAAGAGAGAGAGCGGGACGGGGGGGGGGAAGGTGGGCCCGATGGACCCCTTGCGAAGGAAGGAAGAAGGTAAGCTCTCCCTCCCTGTCCTACCCCCCTCACTCTTTACCCTCCCTGTCCCACCCCTTCACTCTTTCCCTCCCTCCACCCTCTCTCTCCCTCCCCCGTCTCTCCCTGCTTTACTCTCCCTCCCCCCTCTCCCTCCCTCACCCCTCTCTCCCCCTCCCCCCCTGTCTCTCTCCCTGCTTTACTCTCTCCTCCCTCACCCTCTCCCCACCCTCTCTCTCCCCTCCCCCACCCTCTCTCTCTCCCCTCCCCACCCTCTCTCTCTCTCCCCCCACCCTCCTCTCTCTCCCCTCCTCTCCTCCCTCTCCCCCTCCTCCTCCTCTCACCACCTCCCTACCCCCTCCTCCCCCCCTCTTACCACCTCCCTACCCCCCTTCCTCCCTCTCTCCCCCTCCTCTCCCCCTCTCTCTCCCCCCTCTCCCTCTCCCCTGCCCGAGCCCTCATCCCCCGCCTCCAATCCCTCTTTCCGCCCCGGGGCCTGGGCCTCGGCACCTGATGAACTCGTTCCCTCGGCCGTCACCCTGATGCCATTGGCCAAGGCGACACACCGCAAAGACATGGCCCAGCCGAGTCCAGCGCCCCGTTTCAGCTCGAGGTCCGCAGCCGCTGTTCGGCTGCAGGCCACAAAGCACCCGAGCCCAGCGCCGGGCAATGGCTACACGGAGCTCCGTGCCTCCCCCACGCACTGACATGGCCCCCGCCCTCCCGAGCTGGCTTGAAGAGCGCCGATTGCAGCTGAGAGACGGCCGGCAGGCCGGTTGCCGGGGTAACCCCTTCCCGCTCTCCAAGCCCCACCCGAGATCAGCACTCCCGAGAGCCCCGCCCGAGCGCGAGCGGGGAACAGAGAGCGACGCCCGCATCTCAGCTGCTCGCGCACCCCTTTACTAAGGTAGCGGCGCTCGGCTGAGGCCCCCGCCCCTTCAGCCTTCACAATGATGGCGGCGATCGCGATCGGGGGCCGCTTGTTGACTGGGGCCGGGAGGTGCCTAGCTCGGGCGTGGGTGCGGAGGAGAGGCCGAGGCTTCGAGACCTACCTGGAAAAACGGGGAAAGGTAGGAAAATTAATGAGATAAGATAAGTTAATTACCTTCTAAATCTTTTTTTTTTAAAACAATATGTGTTTTAAAAGCAACATTTTTTTGAAAGACGCAGAAAGCGGGAAAAAGAAAGGAAAAGTTTGGAATCAAGATGGCGGCGACTCACCTCAGTTCAGAACGATAAGGCCCGCCCACACATGCACCGATTGGTCGACCGTCAGGTCACCAAAGCGTAGGATTGGTCAATCGTCCCGTCACTCGACCGTAGGAGGGCCCGGCCGCACGCGCCAGGAACCCAGCGTACGATTGGTCGACCTCGCGGTCACTCTGTCGCTAATGAGTGGATAATGAGATGCTAATGAGCGGAATTTTGAACGTTTTTCAGATACCGCGGGCGCGATGTTTGTCCGGCCGAAACGTAAATACGCTTACCACCGTTTCGGAAAGGTAAGCTTTCTTTCGACGTAACGCACGCGTAGGTACGCTCTATAACTTTCGAGCGCATAGCCGGACAGACGCACACCCAGGACATTCAGAAGGACAGACAGATAGACAGACAGACAGAAAGAAGTGTCCGTTTATATATATAAGATAGATAACATGGACTTGTCCCACAAACCCCAGAACATACACTACATAATACACACAGAACCTCCTCACTAAACCCCTCTGGATTGGTTGGGACACACACCACGTTACACAGTACCGGTGGTCTTAAGGATGCGTGGGCTTGGACAATGCTCACCCCGATTGTTTGTTTACTTGCTCGCTGCTTCCCTGTGTAGAACGTGTCTCCTGGTTCTGTATCGCTGATGCAGCATCCAAGTCCCAGTTTCGAGGTTCGTTCCTGCAGTCGAAGAGCAAGGTGAGACTCTTGTCACTTGTGGTGGTTTCTTCTCTCCATCTCGGACGGAGTGCTCGGTTCTTGGTTCAGAGATGAGGGCACGCAAAGGCGAGAGCAAGTGAGAGCGAGAATGGCCAAAGCTGCCTTCTCTTATGCCCTAAAAGTTCATTAACATCTGTGTATTGCAGTGATGTCCTTTTAATCATCCTTCTTTGTCTGGTGTCCCACCTTTCGGGGCTATCCCATCTAGGTGCTGGTGTTAATGGCAGATGATGGGCCGCACTTCTCACCCGATCCTGGGTTGTGGTTTCCCATTTATTTACAATGGCCCTCAATCTGCCCGTTACGTATGAGTCACCTACCCGGGCCCATTGGTTCCCAAAGAACTCTGTCTGCTCAGACATTCTCCTGTAATCAGTTTGAAGGCCTGGCTGGAATCTCCTGTCCATCACAAACACCTGGGCCCCTCCCATCTTCTCCAAACAGGTTGCTGGTCAATCTGCAGTAACAGTCATACAAAATAAAATCCTTGGGGCCTGCGCTGATGCTTACAAACCCTTGAGCCTGACGTGGTGGCTGGAAGAGTGCTGGCACACCAGTCTGGCGCAGAATGAAGGCATCGTGGCTGCTGCCAGGATAACAGGCATTGACATTGAGGATTCGCAGGGGAGTTATCCCCGGTGTCCTGGCCAATACTTATCCCTCGATCAACATCACTAAAACAGATTATCTGGTCATGACCACATTGTTGTTTGTGGGAGCTTGCTGTACGCAAATTGGCTACTGCCTTTCCCACATTACAACAGTGACTACACTTCAAAAGAACTTCATTGGCTGTAAAGTGCTTTTGGACATCCTGAGGTTGTGAAACGTGCTTTCGAAATGCAAGTCTTCTTTTTCTTTCTCAGTAATCTGACTCTCACCTGATCATCTACCATCCCTCTGCTGCTTCGGAATGATCAGTATCCACGAGACTTGGCCTTATTTCACTAATCTACTACATTGCTCCCACCCTCGCTGGAAACCTGGTATTAAACATGTCTTTCAGACGTAATATTCTTCTAAGGTGTTATATATTCCTCAAGCTTGTTCGCTAATACCTTTAGGTTCCATTGATCCTCTCCCTCATCACACATTAATGTACTATTTACCTCTATCGCTCCCACGCCCATCGCTCGGGTTACCAACTCTGGTTGGGCAAATTCCTAGAGGTTTCATCACATGAATTCCTGCCTCCAACTGCCCCGCCCCACCCCATACTGCCACCATTGGCCACCCAACCTGTCCATCGTCGTGGCGCACCGCCTTCCCACATCCAATCGGAACGTGAATAGACTCTTCATTACCTGATTGGATGATTCTTGAGTGTCAGTCAAACAACCTGTAATGAATATCACATGGTTTGTCACAGTTTGTCACATGGCCTAATAAAGCAAGCACATGGACTAGCAACTTCATCCTGTCTCTGTCCTTCATTTCTTTTACATTTTGACGATGAGGATGGGATCCCAAAGCCACTTTTAGGGATCATGGAAGGACACAGTGTTCAACCTTCACGTGGTCCAAAGTCCAAAGATGTGCAGGTTAGGTTGATTGGCTATGATAAAATTGACCCTTAGTGTTAGGGGGATTAAATACGTGGGGTTATGGGGATAGGGTGGGATACGTGTTGGTGTCGGTGTAGGGGTTAGGGGGATCGGGTGGGATATGTGTCGGTGCAGGCTCGATGGGCCGAAATGGCCTCTATCTGCACTGTGGGGTTTCTGTGATTCTGTGGGCAAGTTTAAGGTGAATTTGTAACACCTAAACTAATTTTTTGAGATGTTTTACTGTTAATGCTGATGCAGAATCATCTGTGCTTCACCTTCATGTGTATGTATACACAGCAACAGCGGCATTGATTCTCACAGGTACACAGGTAGGGTACTGCGTCGTTTGAAGACATTGTCAAGAAACTCAAGGACCATTTCATCCCAAAGCCGTTAGAAATAGCAGAGAGCTATAAGTTTGGTACCAGAAACCAAAAACAAAGTGACACCATCAGTGAGTACATTGTAGCTCTTAAGAACCTGTCTTTGCATTGTAACTTCAGCACATTTTTGGATCGTGCGTTGTGAGATAAGTTGGTGTGTGGACTGGTGGATGAGCGCACACAGTCCAAGTTACTGAACACTCCGAACCTAACATTTGACATAGCACGCAAAATTGCTCTATCTATGGAGATGGCATTTAAAAATGCAAGGGAGCTTCGTCCAGCTCAAGTGACTAGTGCAGCTGAGGCCTACAGTCACAAAACCACCGCCAAACCTAAATCTGTGAGACCGAATCAAAAGCATGTCGGTGAGAGCAGTTCAGTGAATTGTTATTGCTGCAATGGAAATCACTCACCACAGTCCTGCCAATACAGAAATGTGAAGTGTTTTCACTGCCAGAAGCAAAGCCATTTTTCAACAGCTTGCAGAGCTAGATCGAAGGCAGGAAGTAAGAACCATTCTAGTGGCAATGCAAAGCAGCAACAACAAAAGGGAGGAATTCACAATATTGATGCCACTAGTGGCAACGCTAGCAGCCATGAGAAAGACTTGCATACTGCGAGCTATGGGGCTGGATGGACGGTATGTGGCCACCAGATGGAGACAAAGTCCCCCTCTCACTCCAATTCAGGTGAAGGCCACACCCATCTCCAACACACTTGAGGCAAATCTACCCATTAGCTCAGGAGTTCAAAAGACAAACTAGTGCATCCCTTCAGGGCCAGTGCCTGAGGAGAGGGCCAGTGCCTGAGGAGAGGGCCAGGACAGGGCCAGTACCTGAGGAGAAAGCCAGGACAAGGCCAAGGCTGCTGTTGGGGCCTAGCTTGCAGCTGCCATAGAGAGGTCTGCTGTTGAACCCGGGTGGAATGTTGTTTAGTTCTGCGAGCCTGATGTGATCCCTGGACCGGCTGAAAAAGATCCAGTGGTAAAGTAACCCTGGCTTATTGTTTTTTGGAGAAAACTGATTTAAGGGCTGCCTTCCTAACCACCTGGGGCGGGTGATGGTTTTGTTCTTCATTTTTTCTTTTTTGAACGTCATGTGTTTTTGGATTTTGCCAGACGTGAACAATTTTTCCCCGTTTTCTAAAAATAAAACACAGCTAACTGCTGTTTTTCATTTACCAATCTTGTGACTGTGC
This sequence comes from Somniosus microcephalus, assembly GCF_052327205.1. NCBI lineage: Eukaryota > Metazoa > Chordata > Chondrichthyes > Squaliformes > Somniosidae > Somniosus > Somniosus microcephalus. The sequence goes on from NC_140992.1 coordinate 184,650,431, forward strand.
TTGTGTCCTCCACCCCCCTGCATCAACACACCCTTCGGTCTAGGTGGTGGTTGATTACAATACAAAACTTTTGATCAATGACCAATATATTGATATGTGTATTGACACGGCGGCGGACTGCTCTATCATGAGTAAGGACACATATGAGAGAAAGTTTAATCAAATACCACTTACAAAGAGCACCGTAGAGTTAAAAACCTACTCAGGAGAAATCCTAGAGACATGTGGACAAATGGAATGTACAGTTCAGCCCAATGGTCAGTCAGTAAAGCTGCCTATTATTGTAGCAAGCTACAACAGACTGGAAAAACGTCTTCAGTGTGGATGCTTCAAAGAAGCTACTCGACACAATGCTGAACAAGTATAAAAGCATGTTCTCAGACAGTTATGAGGGCATCACTGGGTATGACGCAGATATCTGCACCAAGTCCAAAGTGAAGCCTGTTTATTGTAAGGCAAGGCTTCTTGTGTATGTACCTTTAAGAGAATAACTGGTCTCAGACTGCAGTACCGGCAGTGACCACCCCTGTATAAAAGGCACTAGTGAGCCTCTGTTGTTTCAGTTTCAGTATTGGCTTCCATCAGTAAAGACTTATTTTGTTCCACTCCTGCTGTCCGTGTCTGAATCATTCACGGACGTAATACTGGCAACGAGCAGATACGAACCTACCTACAGTCTGCACCACCTCCTGGGATCCATTCCTACAGCGAAGTGAGCAGAGGTCGAGGCCAGAAAGAAAAGAAAGTAAGAGGCAGTAGAAACGGGCATCAACCGTGGGCATCTGTCCTGTGTTGCAGAGTTGAAGATTGCTGGGGAAGCTGTTGGATGCGGGGCCTGGTTCCTGTCGACGGTGCTTCAGCTAATTGGGCTGGTGGCAGATAGTGCACTGATCCTTCCTGGGCTGCGGCGGTCGCGAACTCGAGTGTCAACAATCTTAGCTAACGCCAAAGAGGTATTTCAACAAGAACTGGGCACGCTTAAAGGCGTAACCGCCTCGATAAAAATAGAAGAGAATGCAGTTCCCAAGTTTTTCAAAGCAAGACCGGTACCATATGCAATTCGCCCAGCCATCGAGGCAGAGCTGGAGAATCTGGAGAAGGCGGGTGTGTTGTCTAAGGTCGACTGGAGCGAGTGGGTGACACCCATCGTTCCTGTCATGCAGAAAACGTTAAGCAATAAGTCCGGGGAGCCAAGGAAGATTCGCATCTGTGGGGATTTCAAGGTGACGGTGAAACCAGTCCTTCACACAGTACAATATCCTCTTCCAAGGATAGAAGACATCTTCGCCTCACTGTCTGGAGGGAAGCGTTTTACAAAAATTGACCTAGCACAAGCATATTTGCAGATGGAGGCTGAAGAGTCCTCTAGGAAGTATCTCATGATAAACACTCACAAAGGTCTTTACCAGTATCATCGATTGGTATTCGGAGTAGCATCGGCTCCGGCGATATGGCAAAGAGCGATGGAACAAGTCCTGCAAGGGATTCCGGGGACTCAGTGTTACTTGGACGACATCCTTGTGACAGGTGAAGATGACAGTGAACACCTTAACAACCTAGAACAGGTGCTCACTAGACTACGGGAACATGGGCTGCGAGCCAACCGCCCCAAGTGCGAATTTTTTAAGAAAAAGATATCGTATTGTGGCCATGTGATTGATGAAGAGTGGTTAATAAGTCCCCTGACAAAATTGAAGTGGTTGTTAAGGCCCCAGCGCCTGAAAATGTGTCGCAACTGAGGTCATTCCTCGGATTGGTGAATTACTATCATAAGTTTTTGCCGAATTTGTCGACAATTCTGCAACCACTGAACGCCCTGCTACGAATGGGGGTAGCATGGAAATGGAGTGATGATTGTAAGCATGCTTTTCAGAAGAGTAAGGACTTAATCACTTCAAGGGAAGTTTTGGCTCACTACAACCCAGCACTGCCGATCAGACTGGCGTGTGATGCGTCTCCCTACGGCATTGGGGCGGTACTGTCACATAAATTCCTTGATGGTTTAGAGAGGCCGATAGCTTTTGCGTCACGCTCGTTAACTTCTGCCGAGCGTAACTACGCCCAGATTGACAGAGAGGCCCTCAGCCTAGTGTGGGGGGTGAAGAAGTTCAATCACTACCTGCACGGTCAAAAATATACTCTACCAACCGATCATCAACCTCTTGTCTCCATTTTCAACCCTCAGAAGGGCGTACCGAATAAAAACCAGCGACCAGCAGAGGCCCGAGACCAGTCGGAGCAGTGGGAGCAGCAGAGGAGGAGCCCGGTATAAAAACCGGCGACCAGCAGAGGCCCGAGACCAGTCGGAGCAGCGGGAGCAGCAGAGGAGGAGCCCGGTATAAAAACCGGCGACCAGCAGAGGCCCGGGACCAGTCGGAGCAGCGGGAGCAGCAGAGGAGGAGCCCGGTATAAAAACCGGCGACCAGCAGAGGCCCGAGACCAGTCGGAGCAGCAGAGGAGGAGCCCGGTATAAAAACCGGCGACCAGCAGAGGCTTACCAACTCAGCAGCGGGGAGAGAGGTCAAAAGTAATCAGTGTGTGACGTCACCAGGGAGCAGGTAAGTGATTGGTTGGTGAGTATTACTCTTTTTTAAACTTTAACTCTGTAGTTTAGAGTTACTAGGGTCTTTTCTGGTGTAGCAGGGACTGTTGGTAGACTATACAAGCGCCTTAGAGATAATTTTAATTGGTGATAGTAAATTAATTAAAATTAAGTAAAGGGAAGGTCATGCCAGGTGAGCCCAGCCCCGTGATATGCTCCTCGTGCTCTATGTGGGAATTCAGGGACCCCGGTGCCCCTGATGACCACGTGTGCCAGAGATGCATCCATCTGCAGCTACTAGCAGACCGCATTGAGGCGCTGGAGCTGCGGGTGGATGGGTTGTTGAGCATTCACGATGCTGAGAGGGTCGTGGATAGCACGTTTAGTGAGTTGGTCACACCGCAGGGAAGGGCTGCACAGGAAGACAGGAAATGGGTGACCACCAGGCGGAGCAATAGAAGCAGGCAGGTAGTGCAGAAGACCCCTGTGACCATTCCCCTCTCAAACAAGTATACCGCTTTGGATACTGTTGAGGGGGATGACTCACCAGGGGAAGGCAGCAGCAGCCAACTTCCTGGCACTGGGGGTGCTCCTGCTGCCCAGGAAGGGGGGAAAAAGAGTGGGAGAGCAATAGTGGTAGGGGATTCTATAGTAAGGGGAACAGATAGGCGTTTCTGTGGCCGTAGACGTGAATCCAGGATGGTTTGTTGCCTCCCTGGTGCCAGGGTCAAGGATATCACTGAGCGGCTGCAGGGCATTCTGGAGGGGGAGGGTGAACAGCCAGAGGTCGTGGTCCACATTGGTACCAACGACATAGGTAAAAAGAGGGATGAGGTCCTGCAGCAAGAATTTAGGGAGCTAGGTGAAGGATTAAAGAGCAGGACCTCAAAGGTTGTAATCTCTGGATTACTCCCGGTGCCACGTGCTAGTGAGTATAGAAATAGGAAGATAGAACAGATGAATGCGTGGCTAAAGGGATGGTGCAGGAGGGAGGGCTTTAGTTTCCTGGATCACTGGGTCTGCTTCTGGGAAAGGTGGGACTTGTACAAGTCGGACGGTTTACACCTGAACCAGAGGGGAACCAATATCCTTGCGGGGAGGTTTGCTAGCACTGCTGGGGGGGGTTTAAACTAACTTGGCAGGGGGATGGGGTACAGAGTGGAGCTATAGTAGGGGGTGATTTACAGCCAAATACAGAGGAAAAAACAAGTCAGCTGGGAAGGCAGAGCAAATATGTGAAGGCAAAAGGGAATATGGCAGGGCTGGAAGGCATTTATTTTAATGCAAGGAGTCTTGCAAATAAGGTGGATGAACTGAAGTTGTTGTTGAACACATGGGAGTACGATATTGTTGCCATCACGGAGACATGGTTGAGGGAGGGTCAGGACTGGCAGCTCAATATTCCGGGGTATAGAATCTCCAGGCGAGACAGAGGGGGGTGTAAAAGGGGAGGGGGTGTAAAAGGGGAGGGGGTGTTGCAATATTAATTAAGGAGTCAATTACTGCTGTAAGGAGGGATGATATATTAGCGGGTTCCTCAAATGAGGCCATATGGGTAGAACTTAAAAACAAAAAGGGGGCAAGCACTTTGCTGGGAGTGTACTATAGGTCCCCAAACAGTCAGGGGGAGATAGAGGAACAGATATGTAGGCAAATCTCAGAGAAGTGTGAAAATAATAGGGTAATAATAGTGGGGGATTTCAACTTCCCCAATATAAATTGGGATAGTCAGAGTGTGAAAGGCTTAGAGGGTGCAGAATTCTTAAAGTGCATCCAGGAGAGCTTTTTGAGCCAACATGTAGAAAGTCCTACAAGAGAGGGGGCGGTACTGGACCTAATTCTGGGGAATGTAGCCGGGCAAGTGGTGGAAGTATCAGTAGGAGAGCATTTTGGCGACAGTGACCATAATTCGGTGAAATTTAAGGTGGTCATGGAAAAAGACAAAGACGGCCCGGAAATAAGGGTTCTAAATTGGGGGAAGGCCGATTTTAATATGATAAGGCAGGATCTGGCCAAAGTGGACTGGGAGCAGCTACTTATAGGAAAATCCACATCAAAACAGTGGGAGACTTTCAGAAGGGAAATAGAGAGAGTACAGCGCCAACATGTTCCTGTAAAGGTCAAGGGTGGGACCAACAAGCAAAGGGAACCTTGGATGACAAGGGAGATACATAAATTCATTAGAAATAAAAGGGGGGCTTTTGGCAGTTACAAAAGACTAAAGACGGAAGAAGCCCTAGAGGAGTATAAAAAGTGCAGGGGCATACTTAAAAAAGAAATTAGGAGGGCGAGGAGGGGCCATGAAATAACACTGGCGAGCAAAATAAAGGAAAATCCTAAGATGTTTTATAAGTATATTAAGGGCAAGAGGATAACCAGGGAAAGGGTAGGGCCCATTAGAGACCAAAGTGGCAATCTGTGTGTAGAACCAGATGATGTAGGCGGGGTTTTAAATGAATTTTTTGCATCTGTGTTCACTATGGAGAAAGACGATGCAGACATAGAAATCGGGCAAGGGGATTGTGACATACTTGAACATATTAGCATCGAGAGGGAGGAGGTGCTAGCGGTTTTCGCAGGCCAAAAAGTGGATAAATCCCCAGGCCCGGACGAGATGTATCCCAGGCTGCTGTGGGAGGCAAAGGAGGAGATTGCAGGGGCTCTGACACAAATTTTCAGAACCTCTCTGGCCACAGGGGATGTACCAGAGGACTGGAGAACAGCTAATGTAGTACCATTATACAAGAAGGGTAGCAGGGATAAACCAGGGAATTACAGGCCAGTGAGCCTAACATCTGTGGTAGGGAAATTATTGGAAAAAATTCTGAGGGACAAAATTAGTCTCCACTTGGAGAGGCAAGGATTAATCGGGGATAGTCAGCATGGCTTTGTCAAGGGTAAATCATGTCTGACAAATCTGATTGAATTTTTCGAGGGGGTGACTAGGGAGGTGGATGAGGGAAATGCTGTGGATGTGGTTTACATGGACTTCAGTAAAGCTTTTGACAAAGTCCCGCATAGGAGACTGGTCAAGAAGGTAAGAGCCCATGGGATCCAGGGTGCCTTGGCGCGTTGGATCCTAAACTGGCTGAGTGGCAGGAGGCAGAGGGTGATGGTCGAAGGTTGCTTTTGTGACTGGAAGCCTGTGTCCAGTGGGGTACCTCAGGGATCGGTGCTGGGTCCCTTGTTGTTTGTGATCTACATAAATGATTTGGATGAGAATGTAAAAGGGATGATCAGTAAGTTTGCAGATGACACGAAAATTGGTGGGGTGGTAAATTGCAAGGGGGAAAGCCTCAGGCTACAGGACGATATAGACGGGTTGGTCAGATGGGCGGAAAAGTGGCAAATGGAATTTAACCCTGAAAAGTGCGAGGTGATGCATTTTGGACGGACAAATAAGGCAAGGGAATACACAATGAGTGGTAGGACCCTAGGAAGTACAGAGGGTCAGAGGGACCTCGGTGTACATGTACATAGATCTCTGAAGGCAGCGGAACAAGTAGATAAGGTGGTTAAAAAGGCATATGGGATACTTGCCTTCATTAGCCGAGGCATAGAATATAAGAGCAGGGAGGTTATGATGGAGCTGTACAAAACGCTGGTGAGGCCACAGCTGGAGTACTGTGTGCAGTTCTGGTCGCCTCACTATAGGAAGGATGTGATTGCTTTGGAGAGGGTGCAGAGAAGATTCACCAGGATGTTACCTGGGATGGAGCGCCTCAGCTATGAAGAAAGACTAAACAGGCTGGGGTTGTTTTCCTTGGAGCAAAGAAGGCTGAGGGGGGACCTGATTGAGGTGTACAAAATGATGAGGGGCATAGATAGGGTAGACAAAGAGGAACTTTTCCCCTTAGTAGGGGGGTCAATAACAAGGGGGCATAGATTCAGGGTAAGGGGCAGGAGATTTAGAGGGGATTTGAGGAGGAACTTTTTCACCCAGAGGGTGGTTGGAATGTGGAACTCAATGCCTAAAAGGGTGGTAGAGGCAGGAACCCTCACAACATTCAAGAAGCATTTGGATGAGCACTTGAAATGCCATTGCATACAAGGCTATGGACCAAATGCTGGAAAATGGGATTAGACTGGACAGGGATGGATGGGCGGCGCAGACACGATGGGCCGAAGGGCCTCTTTCTGTGCTGTAAAACTCTATGACTCTATGACTCTATGACAGCACAACGGCTGCAGAGATGGTCCCTTTTCCTAGGGGCACACCAATATGACATCGAGTACAAAGGAACTAAACAGCATGGAAATGCTGATGGATTGTCACGCCTACCGTTGCCGACGGTGGAAGAAGAAGACCTTGCAGTGGATCCAATGGAGTTATTCCACTCGACCATAGTCGAATGTCTCCCTGTGACGAATGCAAACATAGAAAAGGAAACACGGAATGACCCGACACTATCACGGGTCTATGATTTAACGGTGAAGGGATGGCCAGCACATGGCGAACCACTGCTGCCAGCATTTTTGTCAAGAAGAGAACAGCTGTCAGTGTGCAGAGGAACCTTGATGTGTGGATCCAGAGTAGTAATCCCACCTAAGTTGACGGATAGAGTGCTCAATGAGCTTCATGAGGGTCATCTGGGTGGGGTAAAAATGAAGAACTTAGCCAGAGCGTTTGTGTGGTGGCCGGGAATCGATAGAGAAATCGAAGAGATGACCAAGAGCTGTGCAGGATGCCAGAAGGTCCAAAACGCCCCACCACAAGCTCCTCTGCATCCATGGGAGTGGCTCTCATCTCCATGGCAAAGGGTGCACATTGATTTTGCTGGTCCCTTCATGGACTCGATGTTTTTAATTGCGGTGGATGCACATTCAAAGTGGCCAGAGGTAATAAAAATGTCCTCAACCACCACGGAAAAAACTATCAGTTTTACGAACCATATTCGCCAGGAATGGGCTGCCTGAACAGATTTGCTCTGACAATGGACCACAGTTTGTGTCTGAAGAGTTCCGGAGGTTCTTAAAGAACAATGGTGTTAAGCATTACACATCTGCCCCATATCATCCAGCCACTAATGGATTGGCCGAGAGGTTTGTCCAAACATTCAAGAAGGCTATCAAGGCAATGTGTAATGAAGATATACCCCTACAACACAAGGTGGACAACTTCTTGTTTGCCTACCGGAATGCGACACATGCGGTTACCAACCAAACTCCAGCCATGATGTTCTTCAATCGAAGACTACGATGCCGCTTGGATTTGTTTAAGCCAAACGTCCGAAGAGATGTGGAGAACAGGCAGTTTCAGAATATGAATGAAAGGCCGACCAGGAGTTTTAAGATAGGTCAACCAGTTTTGGCCCGGGACTAACGCACTGAGAAATGGCAGCCAGGAACGATTTGTACACGACAAGGACCTCTCATGTATACCATGGACGTTGGGGAGAGCATTGTAAGACGCCATGCTGACCAGATTCTAGAGTCACTGGAAAACGTCAACTCCACACCACGATCTGATACACCTGGTAATGAAATCGACGTTCCAATTGCAGCTACCGCAGAACCGGTAATACTGGAAGCAGATGAACCAAACAACGACATTGATCCCGACTCAACATTGCCAGAAGAACCTGATACCCCAAAGAGGCGTTATCCAGACAGAATCAGGAAGCCTCCTCAAAGACTGAACATATAATTGCTTAAACTTAACCAATGTATCTAGCAACAGTAATTGTGATTGTAATTAGTTATCATTTAGTTGTTAAATGAATGTTATGTACTGTTTATCTATAAGGGGAGGAATTGTTGTGTATGTACCTTTAAGAGAATAACTGGTCTCAGACTGCAGTACCGGCAGTGACCACCCCTGTATAAAAGGCGCTAGTGAGCCTCTGTTGTTTCAGTTTCACTATTGACTTCCATCAGTAAAGACTTATTTTGTTCCACTCCTGCTGTCCGTGTCTCAATCATTCACGGATGTAATAAGGCTAGTCTCCTATGCGTTGAAAAGTCAGGTGGAGGAAGAGCTACCGAAACTCGGAGAGAACGGAGTGCTGGTAAAAACTGACAAAAGTGAATGGGCTACACCAATTGTGGTAGTGCCCAAAGCAGACAAAACTGTACATTGTGCGGTGACTACAAAGTTACTATCAACAAAGCAGTTGACGATGAGCAGTACCCGTTACCTACATCGCAAGATTTGTATGAAACACTCTCTGGGTCAAAGGTTTTCTCCAAGCTTGACCTGTCGCATGCTTACGCTCAGCTGAATGTTGACAAAGAGAGTCAACAGTATCTCATTATCAACACACACAAGGGACTGTACTCATACACCAAGCTGTCATATGGTGTAAAGTCCTCCCCCAAAATCTTCCAGGCTACGATGGATAAGATTTTGCAAGGAATTCCAAATTGCTTATGCAATCAAGATGATGTGCTGATCGCAACAAGCAGTGAGGTGTTATTAGAGTTAGTGCTTCAAAGATTGAATGACCACAATGTCAAATTGAAAAGGAGCAAATGTGCTTTGGTGCAGCCCGAGGTTGTGTACCTTGGTCTGAAAGTTGATGCAAATGGCTTGCAACCAGTGAATAAAAGGTTGATGCTTTCATCAATGCTCCAAAGCCACAGAGCGTGTCTGAGTTAAGATCTTTCCTTGGAATGGTCCAGTACTACATACGTTTCTTTCCTGAGTTAGCGACCACGTTAGCTCCATTGCACGAGCTCCTCAAGAGGGCTGTCCCGTGGAAGTGGACAAAAGCGCAGCAGGAAGCTTACGACGCTTGTAAGAGAAGTCTCTCTAGCGATGCTCTACTTTTGCACTAGGACACAGAGTGTGAGCTTAAGTTAGCGTCTGATGATTCTAGCTCCAGTGTGGGAGCTGTTATAAGCTACGAGAAGCCAATCGCGTTCGCATCGTGAACCCTCACAAAGAGCGAAAGAAACGACGTGCAAATTGAACAGGAAGCACTTGCCATAGTGTTTGGAATCAAGAAATTCCAACACTTCCTGATTGGTAGAAAGTTTATCCTGATAACCAATCACAAACCGCTTTTAGCAATATTGGGGCCCAAATCTGGCATCCCTGCAATGGCCGCATCAAGAATGCAACATTGGGCAGTGTTGTCACAATATGACTACACGATTGAATATCGCAATTCAAAGCAAATTGTAATCGCAAGTGCCTTGTCCAGGTTGCCACATGAGGACTTGTGTTGGGAGTAAAGGTGAGATTTTCACGCTCGGTGCAGCTAACAAAGTCTTTCCCGTGAATGCAACTGAGATTGCAGATGAGACTCAAAAGGACTCAGTACTGAAAAGGGTGTATGAAAACACCTTGAACAGATGGACTGATCAGTGTCTGGACACAGAGTTGAAACCATTCCATAACCGTCGTACTGAATTGTCTTGTGAGTGAGGTTGTATCAAGTGGGGAAACAGAGTGGGTGTACCTACTTCTTTGAGAGATAGAATTCTGGCCAAAACTTCATACTGAACATCCAGGGATCGTCAGTATGAAATCAACTGCAAGAAGCTTTGTTTACTGGCCTGAATTGGACAGTGATCTTGAATCACTTGTCAGCAAGTGCAGCGTTTGCCAAAATTGCAGAAGCAAACCACCCAAAGCTCCACTACAACCCTGGTCATGGCCAAGTAGACCTTTTCAGAGAGTACATGCAGACTTTTGTGAGAAAGCTAATGACTATTTCCTGGTACTTGTAGATAGTCACTCTAAGTGGAATAAAATGAAACACATGGGTTCAAATACTACAATTGAACGTACCATAGATGAGTTGAGGTCTATCTTTGCATGTCGTGGCTGACCTGAAGAACTTGTTTCTGACAGTGGCCTTCAGTTCTGTACTGCTCTATTTCAAGAGTTCATGAAATGGAATGGTATCAAACATACTTTCATTCCACCATATCATCCAGCTTCAAACAGAGCAGTCTCGATTTCAAAATTCCCATTCTTGTTTTCAATTTGTTTCATGGCCTCGCCCTCTTCCTATCTCTCTAATCTCCTTCAGCCCCACAACCCTCAGAGATATCTGCGTTCCTCTAATTCTGCCCTCTTGAGGATCCCTGATTATAATCACTCAACCATTGGTGGCCGTGCCTTCTGTTGCCAAGGCCCTAAGCTCTGGAATTCCCTGCCTAAACCTTTCCGCCACACTACCTCTCTTTCCTCCTTTAAGATGCTCCTTAAAACCTGCCTCTTTGACCAAGCTTTTAGTCACCTGCCTTAATTTATCCTTATGTGGCTTGGTGTCAAATTTGCTGTCTTACAATACTGCTGAGCAGTGCCTTGGGACGTTTTACTACGTTAAAGGTGCTATATAAATACAAGTTGTTGTTGTTGTTGAAAGGTCAGTCAGATTGGTGAAAAGCTCTCAAAAAGCAAGTGTTGCCGGGTTGTTCGGGACTCAGCATGAAGCAACGTTTGGCAAATTTCTTGCTGAAGTATAGAACTACTCCGCACACTACAACTGGATATACCCTAGCAGAACTCTTGATGAAGAGGCGATTGAGAACACGATTGGGTCTTGTTCAGCCAAATTTGGCCTCAAGAGTTGAACTGAAACAGTTGAGTCGGAAACATTATTATGACAGCAATCAGAAAGAACGCAGTTTCAGACAAAACAAGTGTGTTTGTGTTCTCAGTCCCTCTGGCAAGTCGAGTTCACACAAGTGGGAACCATAGTAGAGGCTGGTGGAACCAAGAGATATTTGGTTGAAATTGGTGACAAAATCCGAAGTGTTCATGTAGATCAAATGACCTCTGCTAGAGATGAACCAAGACGTGATCATGAACCACTTGATCATGAACACAGTTCGGACTGTGTAACTGAGGTACCAGGTTCAACCAAATCTGAGATAGAAAAAGGATCATCTTTGAGTTTGGAACCAGAACAAAACAGCCTGAAAATTGGTTCAACACCAAAACCTTCTGTAAGGAGACCAGGAGGGCTCCACAAACCTGTTATTAAACTGGATTTGTAGTTCATTTAAAAGAAAAAAAGCCAGGAGTTTTTGTTATGTGGTGCATGTAATGCTGGGAAAGGTGGGACCATAGTTTTGTTGTATTTGAGAGGGGAATATGTACATGTTTTTAGGGGGAAAGCAGTGTAATGTATTATCACATGGTTTGTCACGTGGTTTGGTATGAGCATGCTCAGTTTGCTCTGGCCTAGTAAAGCCAGCACATGAACTAGCAACTCATCCTGTCTGTCCTTCATTTGTTCTACCCACATATATTACACAACCATTTTTCCATGTCCGATATTTTTATCTATCTCTATAGATGAAGCGGTACTTCTGTCCTTCCTTCCGTCTGTCTGTCTGTCTGTCCGGCTATACACTCTCAAGTTATAGAGCATACCTGCACGCGCGTTACATCAAAAGAAAGCTTACGATTCCGGAACAGTCATAAGCGTATTTACTTTTTGGTCGGACAAAAATTGCGCCCACGGTATCCAAAAAACGTTCAAAATTCCGCTCATTTGCATCGAGTGAAGTCAAGGTCGACCAATCGTACAGTCGAGCGACCCGACGGTCGACCAATTGTTGCGTCGCGGGGGCAGGTTCCTAGCGCGTGCGGGCTGGCCGTCCTAGAGTCGAGCGACAGGACCATTGACCAATCCTGCACTTCAGTGACCTGACGGTTGACCAATCGGTGCGTGTGTGGGCGGGCCTTATCGTTCTGAAATGAGGTGAGTGGCCGCCATCTTGATTCCAAACTCTTCGTTTCTTTTTCCCACTTTCTGCGTGTTTCTTTTCAAATCTACATTTGCAGCAAAAAAATAAGTTGCTTTTAAAACACAAATTGTTTTTTAAAAAAGTTAATTAATTTGTAAATCTTTTCTCTAACCGCTATAATTTTCCTACCTTTCACCACACCCGAGCTAGGCACCTCCCATCGCGATCAACAAAAGGCCCGCGATCCTACCCCCTTTCCCCTCCCCCTCCCTCCCCCGCTAGCCCCCTCCACACCCCCTCCCCCCCTTCCCCGCCACCCACCCCCACCCCCCCTTCCCCTCCCCCATCCCCCCCTCCCCTACCCCCCTACCCCTAACCCCCTTCCCCCCAGTCACTCTCTCTCTTCCCCCAGTCGCTCGCTCTCTTGCCCCCAGTCGCTCTCTCTCTTCCCCCAGTCGCTCTCTCTTCCCCCCAGTCGCTCTCTCTCTTCCCCCGTCGCTCTCTCTCTTCCCCCCAGTCGCTCTCTCTCTTCCCCCAGTCGCTCTCTCTCTTCCCCCCAGTCGCTCTCTCTCTTCCCCGTCGCTCTCTCTCTTCCCCCCCGTCGCTCTCTCTCTTCCCCCCGTCGCTCTCTCTCTTCCCCGTCACTCTCTCTCTTCCCGTCACGCTCTCTCTTCCCCCCAGTCGCTCTCTCTCTTCCCCCCGTCGCTCTCTCTCTTCCCCCGTCGCTCTCTCTCTTCCCCCGTCGCTCTCTCTCTTCCCCCCGTCGCTCTCTCTCTTCCCCCCGTCGCTCTCTCTCTTCCCCGTCGCTCTCTCTCTTCCCCGTCGCTCTCTCTCTTCCCCCCAGTCGCTCTCTCTCTTCCCCCCAGTCGCTCTCTCTCTTCCCCCCAGTCGCACTCTCTCTTCCCCCCAGTCGCTCTCTCTTCCCCCCAGTCGCTCTCTCTTCCCCGTCACTCTCTCTCTTCCCCCCAGTCGCTCTCTCTCTTCCCCCCAGTCGCTCTCTCTCTTCCCCCCCAGTCGCTCTCTCTCTTCCCCCAGTCGCTCTCTCTCTACCCCCCAGTCGCTCTCTCTCTTCCCCCGTCGCTCTCTCTCTTCCCCCCGTCGCTCTCTCTCTTCCCCCCGTCGCTCTCTCTCTTCCCCCCAGTCGCTCTCTCTCTTCCCCCCAGTCGCACTCTCTCTTCCCCCCAGTCGCACTCTCTCTTCCCCCCAGTCGCACTCTCTCTTCCCCCCAGTCGCTCTCTCTCTTCCCCCCAGTCGCTCTCTCTCTTCCCCCCAGTCGCTCTCTCTCTTCCCCCCAGTCGCTCTCTCTCTTCCCCCCAGTCGCTCTCTCTCTTCCCCCCAGTCGCTCTCTCTCTTCCCCCCAGTCGCTCTCTCTCTTCCCCCCAGTCGCTCTCTCTCTTCCCCCCAGTCGCTCTCTCTCTTCCCCCCAGTCGCTCTCTCTCTTCCCCCCAGTCGCTCTCTCTCTTCCCCCCAGTCGCTCTCTCTCTTCCCCCCAGTCGCTCTCTCTCTTCCCCCCCAGTCGCTCTCTCTCTTCCCCCCAGTCGCTCTCTCTCTTCCCCCCAGTCGCTCTCTCTCTTCCCCCCAGTCGCTCTCTCTCTTCCCCCCAGTCGCTCTCTCTCTTCCCCCCAGTCGCTCTCTCTCTTCCCCCCAGTCGCTCTCTCTCTTCCCCCCAGTCGCTCTCTCTCTTCCCCCCAGTCGCTCTCTCTCTTCCCCCCAGTCGCTCTCTCTCTTCCCCCCAGTCGCTCTCTCTCTTCCCCCCAGTCGCTCTCTCTCTTCCCCCCAGTCGCTCTCTCTCTTCCCCCCAGTCGCTCTCTCTCTTCCCCCCAGTCGCTCTCTCTCTTCCCCCCAGTCGCTCTCTCTCTTCCCCCCAGTCGCTCTCTCTCTTCCCCCCAGTCGCTCTCTCTCTTCCCCCCAGTCGCTCTCTCTCTTCCCCCCAGTCGCTCTCTCTCTTCCCCCCAGTCGCTCTCTCTCTTCCCCCCAGTCGCTCTCTCTCTTCCCCCCAGTCGCTCTCTCTCTTCCCCCCAGTCGCTCTCTCTCTTCCCCCCAGTCGCTCTCTCTCTTCCCCCCAGTCGCTCTCTCTCTTCCCCCCAGTCGCTCTCTCTCTTCCCCCAGTCGCTCTCTCTCTTCCCCATCGCTCTCTCCCTTCCCCCAGTCGCTCTCTCTCTTCTCTTCCCCCCAGTCACTCTCTCTCTTCCCCCCAGTCGCTCTCTCTCTTCCCCCCAGTCGCTCTCTCTCTTCCCCCCAGTCGCTCTCTCTCTTCCCCCCAGTCGCTCTCTCTCTTCCCCCCAGTCGCTCTCTCTCTTCCCCCCAGTCGCTCTCTCTCTTCCCCCCAGTCGCTCTCTCTCTTCCCCCCAGTCGCTCTCTCTCTTCCCCCCAGTCGCTCTCTCTCTTCCCCCCAGTCGCTCTCTCTCTTCCCCCCAGTCGCTCTCTCTCTTCCCCCCAGTCGCTCTCTCTCTTCCCCCCAGTCGCTCTCTCTCTTCCCCCAGTCGCTCTCTCTCTTCCCCCCAGTCGCTCTCTCTCTTCCCCCCAGTCGCTCTCTCTCTTCCCCCCAGTCGCTCTCTCTCTTCCCCCCAGTCGCTCTCTCTCTTCCCCCCAGTCGCTCTCTCTCTTCCCCCCAGTCGCTCTCTCTCTTCCCCCCAGTCGCTCTCTCTCTTCCCCCCAGTCGCTCTCTCTCTTCCCCCCAGTCGCTCTCTCTCTTCCCCCAGTCGCTCTCTCTCTTCCCCATCGCTCTCTCCCTTCCCCCAGTCGCTCTCTCTCTTCTCTTCCCCCCAGTCACTCTCTCTCTTCCCCCCAGTCGCTCTCTCTCTTCCCCCCAGTCGCTCTCTCTCTTCCCCCCAGTCGCTCTCTCTCTTCCCCCCAGTCGCTCTCTCTCTTCCCCCCAGTCGCTCTCTCTCTTCCCCCCAGTCGCTCTCTCTCTTCCCCCCAGTCGCTCTCTCTCTTCCCCCCCAGTCGCTCTCTCTCTTCCCCCGTCGCTCTCTCTCTTCCCCCCCAGTCACTCTCTCTCTCTCTTCCAACAGCAACATGCCCTCAAAAAAGTCTCGGCACCGCCGGGCACTCCAGCTAGTCTTTCTATCTATCTATCTTCATATATATATATATATATATATATAAGCGGTACTTTTGTCTGTCTGTCTGTCTTTCCGTCTGTCTGTCCGGCTATACACTCTCAAGTTATAGAGCGTACCTAAACGTGCGTTACATCAAAAGAAAGCTTACAATTCCGGAACGGTCATAAGCGTATTTACTTTTCGGTCGGACAAAAATTGCGCCCACGGTATCGAAAAAACGTTCAAAATTTCGCTCATTATTCAAAATTCAGCTCATTATCCGCTCATTAGCATCGAGTGACATGAAGGTCGACCAATTGTACAGTCGAGTGACCCGACGGTCGACCAATCATTGCGTCGTGGGGGGCGGGTTCATCGCGCGTGCGGGCGGGCCGTCCTACAGTCGAGCGACAGGACGATTGACCAATCCTACACTTCAGCGACCTGACGGTTGAACAATCGGTGCGTGTGTGCGCGGGCCTAATCATTCTGAACCGAGGTGAGTGGCCGCCATCTTGATTCCAAACACATTGTTTCTTTTTCCCGCTTTCTGCGTGTTTCTTTTCAAATCTACATTTCCAGCAAAAAAAAAGTTGCTTTTAAAACACAAATTGTTTTTTAAAAAAGTTAATTCATTTGTGAATCTTTTCTCTAACATCTATAATTCTCCTACCTTTCACCGTTTTTCCAGGCCTGGAAGCCTGGGCCTCTGTTGCCCAGCCATGCTCGAGCTAGGCACCGCCCCTCGCGCTGGGCCCGCCCCTGCATTTGCCGCCATCTTGGTAAAGGCTGGCGGCGCGGGACTGGGCCGAGCGTAGCCATCGTCGCCGTTTTGGTAAAGGCTGGCGGGGCGGGAGGGAGCCTAGCGGGTGGTGAGTTGCGGTCACCGCGGGGCTCGGGCTCAGCTGATCGGGCACTCATCAGGGGTCGGCCCGCAACACATCGACCGGAGGAGCGGTGGCTCTCTCTCTCTCCTTCACCCCCGCGGCTCGGGCTGGGGGCCAGTGCTCGGGAGGGCAGGGCTCGGGAGGCCGGTGCTCGGGAGAGCGGGAAGGGGGGGAAGGGTTACCCCGGCAACGGAGCTCGGGAGGGCGAGGGGCGGGGCTCGGGAGGCGGGGCTCGGGCTGACCGGGGCGCTGCGCTCGGCCGGGCCATGTCAGTGCGTGGGGTGGCACGGAGCTCTGCGGAGCCATCGCCTTGAGAGGGGAGAGTGTCTGCTGGCTCCCCCCCTCCCTTTCTCCCTTACCCCCCTCCCCCCTCCTTCCCCCCCCACATGCTTCCCACCCCCCCTTCCCCCCCCACACCCCCCCTCCCCCCCTCGCCCTCCAACCCCGCACCCCCACTCCACCCCACCTCCCCCCCCACCGCACCTCCCCCCCACCCCCCGCTTCCCCTCCCCCCTCCCCTCCTCCCCCCCACCCCCCCGCTTCCCCTCCCCTCCACTCCCCTCCCCCTTCCCTTACCCCCTCCGTCCCGTACCCCCTCCCCCTCCCCCCGTCGCTCACTCTCTTCCCCCCAGTCGCTCTCTCTCTTCCCTCCAGTCGCTCTCTCTCTTCCCCCCCAGTCGCTCTCTCTCTTCACCCCAGTCGCTCTCTCTCTTCCCCCCATTCGCTCTCTCTCTTCCCCCCAGTCGTTCTCTCTATTCCCCCCAGTCGCTCTCTCTCTTCCCCCCAGTCGCTCTCTCTCTTCCCCCCGTCGCTCTCTCTCTTCCCCCCAGTCGCTCTCTCTCTTCCCCCAGTCGCTCTCTCTCTTCCCCCCAGTCGCACTCTCTCTTCCCCCCGTCGCACTCTCTTCCCCCCAGTCGCTCTCTCTCTTCCCCCCAGTCGCTCTCTCTCTTCCCCCCGTCGCACTCTCTCTTCCCCCCAGTCGCTCTCTGCTTCCCCCCCATTCGCTCTCTCTCGTCCCCCCAGTCGCACTCTCTCTTCCTCCCAGTCGCACTCTCTCTTCTCCTCAGTCGCTCTCTCTCTCTCTCTTCCAACAACAACATGCCCTCGAAAAAGCCTCGGCACCGCCAGGCACTCCAGCTAGTTATATATAAAAGCGGTTGATCTGTCTGTCTGTCGGTCTGTCCGGCTATACACTCAAAAGTTATAGGCGTACCTACACATGTGTTACATTAAAAGAAAGCATACGATTCCAGAATGGTCATAAGCATATTTACTTTTTGGTCGGACAAAAACTGTGCCGACGGTATCCAAAAAACTTTCAAAACTCCGCTCATTATCCGCTCATTAGCATCGAGTGACGTCAAGCTCGACCAATCGTACAGTCGAGCGACCCAACGGTCGACCAATCGCTGCATCATGGGGGCGGGTTCGTCGCGCGTGCAGGCGGGCCGCCCTAGAGTCGAGTGACAGGATGATTGACCAATCCTACACTTCAGTGACCTGACGGTTGACCAATCGATGCGTGCGTGGGCGCGCCTAATCATTCTGAACCGAGGTGAGTGGCCACCATCTTGATTCCAAACTCTTCATTTCTTTTTCCCGCTTTCTGCGTGTTTCTTTTCAAATCTACATTTCCAGCAAAAAAAAGTTGCTTTTAAAACACAAATTGTTTTTAAAAAAAGTTAATTAATTTGTAAATCTTTTCTCTAACCTCATTAATTTTCCTACCTGTCACTGTTTTTGCAGGCCTGGACGCCTCAGCCTCTTCTCGCCAGCCATACCCGAGCTAGGCACAGCCCCTCCCGCTGGGCCCGCCCCGCGATCGCCGCCATCTTGGTAAGGCTGGCGGCGCGGGACTGGGCCGAGCGTAGCCATCGCCGCCATTTTGGTAAAGGCTGGCGGGGCGGGAGGTGAGTTGCGGTCACCGCGGGACTCGGGCTCAGCTGATCGGGCGCTCATCAGGGGTCGGCCCGCAACACATCGACCGGAGGAGCGGCAGCTCTCTCTCTCCTTCGCCCCCCCGTGGCCCGAGAGCCCGACCCAAAGCCACCAAGTGAGCGGCCGTGGCAGTCCGTGCCGGGAGCCGCCGCGCACAAAACTTCACCGCGGCGTCAACAGCCCCGCCCCAGAGCCCGACCCAAAGCCACCAGGTGACCGGCCGCGGCGGTCCGTAGCGGCCCACTCTCTCTCTCTCTCTCACACACTCCCAGTCAGCACCAACCAGATTGCACGCCGCCATCTTTGATCATTGCAGCACTTCAATGTGGGGAAACAACAGCGCCATATTTGATCCTGGTGGCACGACAATTTCCTCGTGACGCCATCTTTGATCATGGCGGCACTTCAATGTGGGCTCGAACAGCGCCATCTTTGATCATGGCGGCACTTCAATATGGGGAAACAACAGCGCCATCTTTAGTCTGGGCTGCCCGGTTTCTTCCTCCTTCCCTCACTCTCTCCTTCCCCCTCCCTCTCGCCCCCCTCCCCTCTCCCCCCTCTCTCCCCCCTCCCCCCACTCCCCTTCCTCCCCCTTCCCTTCCCCCCAGTCGCTCTCTCTCTTCCCCCCAGTCGCTCTCTCTCTTCCCCCCAGTCGCTCTCTCTCTTCCCCCCAGTCGCTCTCTCTTCCCCCCAGTCACTCTCTCTCTTCCCCCCAGTCGCGCTCTCTCTTCCCCCCAGTCGCTCTCTCTCTCTCTTCCAACAACATGCCTTCAAAAAACCCTCGGCACCGCCGGGCACTTCATCTAGTATATATAAAGCGGCACGTCTTTCCCTCTGTCTTTCTGTCTGTCTGTCTTTCTGTCTGTCCGGCTATACAATCAAAAGTTATACAGCGTACGTACACGTATGTTACATCGAAACAAAGCTTATCGTTAGGGCACTCTCATAGGCGTACTTACTTTTTGGTCGGACAAAAATTGTGCCGACGGTATCCAAAAAACATTCAAAATTCCGCTCATTAGCATCGAGTGACGTGATGGTTGACCAATCGTACAGTCGAGCAACCCGACGGTCGACCAATCGCTGCATCACGGGGGCGGGTTCATAGCGTGTGCAGGCGGGCCATCCTAGAGTAGAGTGACAGGGTGATTGACCAATCCTACACTTCAGTGACCTGACAGTTGACCAATCGGTGCGTGTGTGGGCAGGCCTTATCATTCTGAAATGAGGTGAGTGGCCGCCATCTTGATTCAAAACTCATTTATTTTTCCCACTTTCTGTGTGTTTCTTTTCAAATGTACATTTCCAGCAAAAAAAAAGTTGCTTTTAAAACACAGAAGGCCTAGAAATTGGGTATAGCCCCGCTTGAGGCGTTAGAACTGGCGATGCGCAAAGCTTATAGCCAGACGAAACTTATCGCCGCCTGGCGCGATATTGGGTTGCATCGCCCCCAAAGGGGATTGAGGCGGTAAATCAGCCGTTGCACGGTGCTCTTAAGGCGCAAAAGGTCAGGCGCTACTCAATTTCGACGCGGACGGGCGCAGCGCAGGTGAACTCAATTACGGGAAAGCACGAGACCTCCAGGCGCCGGCCGGCTCTTAAAGGGGTGGGTCAGTCAGCCTGAGCTTCAACACCCAATGCCCTGTAGGCCTCAGAATCGGTGCTCGCCCTTGTCTGGCGGTACAAACTTGTTCATCATGGAGAAGGTTAGGCAGAGAGCAGAGCGCTTCAGCACTGAGGCTCTGGACCACTTGGTGGCTGCAGTTGAACACCGTCGAGAGGTCCTGTATCCGGATAATGGCAAGAGGCCGAATCAGAAGGCTTATCGACGATCTTGGAGGGAGGTTGCTGTGAGGGTGAACTCCAGCAGCATGGCGACCAGGACCCCTGTTCAGTGCAGGAAGAAATTCAACGACCTCACATGGATCGTTAGGGTAAGTGATGGTTTACCAAACTTGTGCTTCCCTCCATCTGCAGCTGACTTCGGGCACCCTGCTGCAATGATGCACCAATGGCTATCTGTCAGTATGCACCCATGGCCCTTTCTGGGCACACACATGGACAGATGTCTCAAGGCCTCATGTAAGGGCTCTTGCACCATGGGGGGCATGCAATGAGGTCTCAAGGCCTCATGTAAGGGCTCTTGCACCATGGGGGGCATGCGATGAGGTCTCAAGGCCTCATGTAAGGGCTCTTGCACAATGGGGGGCATGCGATGAGGTCTCAAGGCATCGTGTAACAGAACCTCCCCTTCTTTCCCCTGCAGTCCAAGCTGCCGATGATTCGAAAGGAGCAGCGTCGCACCGGTGGCGGACCTGCACAAGTGGTCACTCTCACGGATCTGGAGGAGAGAGTGCACCAGATACTTGGAGGACGTCTCTCTGGTCCTGTGACCACTGCATCTGCCGACCCCATTACCGACAGCGAGGGTAAGACTCTCACCTTTTTCACCTGTTGCCTTCCACTTGGTCCCCCCGCCAGCATGCATCCTCAGTGTGCAGCCATGTCAGAGCCTTGCCGCAATCTGGCATGCCTTTCAGCAAAGCTGTCCTTTTGCTAAAGCCACTCTTCCACCTCCCACTTTCAGATGAAGCAGCACCAACTCGGGCTCAACGCGCTGAAGCTGCCAGTGCCAGTGCCACCGGAGGCGAGGACCAGGAGGAATCCCGACCAGCCGCTGCAGAATCCGGGGCGCTGAGACATCTGCAGACTGGGGATAGTAGTCCCCTGGAGGGGAGGGGGGGTGGCTCTGAGGATGAACCAGTTGCCGGACCAAGCGGCATGCAGCAACGCACGGGGGATAGGCAAGTTCGGCCACCATCTCCCCGCAGGGCAAGGCAGGTCGTCATGACTGCTGCACAGAGTGCAGATGAGGTCCATCGCCTGGCTGAGATGAGCAAACAGGCCCGGGTCAGACACACGGAGATGATGGCTGCAGTGGAGAAGATGCCTGAGTCAATAGATTCATTGGCTAGGAGTATGTTGGACTTTGGGCCAACTATGGAGAGGACTCTGCAGGGCTTTGGGGCAACAATGGAGAGGACTCTCCAGATGTTCGGGGAAACAATGGACAGGCCTATCCAGGGCTTCGGGGCCACAATGGACAGGACTATCCAGGGCTTCGGACCAACAATGGAGAGGACTGTCCACGGCTTTGAGTCGGCAATGGAAAGGACTGTTCAGGGCTTCGGACAATCCCTGGAAAGGTCTGTGCAGGGCTTAAGAACATAAGAACATAAGAAATAGGAGCAGGAGTAGGCCAATCGGCCCCTCGAGCCTGCTCCGCCATTCAATAAGATTATGGCTGATCTGATCCTAACCGCCAATCCACTATCACAGAACCATCTCCTGAATCTAACAGAATTAGACACATGAAATAGGAGCAGGATCAGGCTACACGGCCCCTGGGCCCACTCTGCTACCCAAAGGGCCATGACCGATCCGAACCTAGACTCATGTCCAAATTCCTGCCCGCTCCCCGTAACCCTTAATTCCCTTTACTTCTAGGAAACTGTCTATTTCTGTTTTAAATTTATGTAATGATGTAGCTTCTACAGCTTTTTGGGGCAGCATATTCCATGGACCTACCACCCTCTGAGTGAAGTAGTTCCTCCTCATCTCAGTTTTGAAAGAGCAGCCCCTTATTCTAAGACTATGCCCCCTAGTTCTAGTTTCACCCATCATCGGGAACATCCTCCCCGCATCCACCCGATCCAACCCCTTCACAGTCTTATATGTTTCAATAAGATCGCCTCTCATTCTTCTGAACTCCAATGAGTAGAGTCCCAATCTACTCAACCTCTCCTCATATGTCCATCCCCTCATCCCCAGGAATAACCAAGTGAACCTTCTTTGTACTGACTCGAGAGCAAGTATGTCCTTTCTTAAGTATGGACACCAAAACTGTACGCAGTATTCTAGGTGCGGTCTCACCAATACCTTGTACAACTGAAGCAATACCTCCCTATTTTTATATTCTATCCCCCTAGCAATGAAAGCCAACATTCCATTGGCCTTCTTGATCACTTGCTGCACCTGCATACTAGCCTTTTGAGTTTCGTGCACCAGGACCCCCAGATCCCTTTGTACTTCAGTACTTTCCAGTATCTTGCCATTAAGATAATAACTTGCTCTATGATTTTTCCTGCCAAAGTGCATAACCTCACACTTTCCAGTATTGTATTCCATCTGCCAAATCTCTGCCCACTTACTTAGCCTGTCTATGTCCCCTTGCAAGTTTTTTATGTCCTCCTCACTCACTACTTTCCCTCCCATCTTAGTATCATCTGCAAACTTTGATATGTTACACTCGGTCCCCTCCTCCAAATCGTTAATATAGATTGTAAAGAGTTGGGGACCCAGCACTGACCCCTGCGGAATACCACTAGTTACTGATTGCCAGTCTGAGAATGAACCATTTATCCCAACTCTCTGCCTTCTGTTAGATAGCCAATCCTCTATCCATGCCAGAATATTACCCCCAATCCCGTGATGTTTTATCTTAAGCAATAATCTTTTGTGTGGCACCTTGTCAAATGCCTTTTGGAAGTCTAAATACACTACGTCCACTGGTTCCCCTTTATCCACCCTATACATTACTTCCTCAAAGAACTCCTGCAAATTTGTCAAACATGACTTCCCCTTCATAAAACTATGCTGGCTTTGTCCTATTAAATTATGATTATCCAAATGTCCTGTTACTGTCTCCTTAATAATGGACTCCAAAATTTTACCTACCACAGATGTTAGGCTAACCGGTCTATAGTTTCCAGCCTTCTGTCTACTGCCCTTTTTAAATAAGGGTGTTACATTAGCAGTTTTCCAGTCTGCCGGGACCTTTGCCGAGTCCAGGGAGTTTTGGAAAATTATTACCAATGCATCCACAATCCTTACCGCCACTTCCCTCAAGACCCTAGGATGTAAGCCATCAGGTCCAGGTGATTTATCCGCCTTGAGTCCCATTATTTTACCGAGTACCACTTCCTTAGTGATTTTGATCGTGTTTAGCTCCTCCCCCTCTTTAGCCCCCTGTTTGTCCAATGTTGGGATATTCTTAGTGTCTTCTACTGTAAAGACTGATGTAAAATATTCATTCAGTGTTTTTGCCATCTCCATATTTCCCACCATTAATTTCCCGGTCTCATCCTCTAAGGGACCAACATAAACTCTTACTATCTGTTTTTATATTTTTTGCTAATTTACTTTCATAATCTATCTTCCCTTTCTTAATCAATCTTTTTGTTATTTTTTGCTGTCTTTTAAAGTTTTCCCAATCCTCTATCCTCCCATTAGATTTGGCTACCTTATATGCCCTTGTTTTTAGTCAAGTACTATCCTTAATTTCTTTATTAGCCACGGGTGGCTGTCTTTTCTTTTACACCCTTTTCTTCTCAGTGGAATATATATTTTTTGGAAGTTGTAAAATAACTCCTTAAATGTACACCACTGATCATGTATCGTCTTACCCTTTAATCTATTTTCCCAATCCACTACTCAATTCCGCTCTCATACCTTCATAGTCTCCTTTATTCAAGCTTAGCACGCTTGTTTGAGATCCAACCTTCTCACCCTCTAATTGAATATGGAATTCAACCATGTTATGGTCACTCATTCCAAGGGGATCCTTTACTAGGACATTTTTAATTAATCCCGTCTCATTACACAGGACCAGATCTAATGTTGCTTGCCCCCTGGTCGGTTCAGTTACATACTGCTCAAGAAACCCATCCCTAATACACTCAATGAACTCATCCTCAAGGCTGCCCTGCCCAATTTGATTTGTCCAATTAATATGATAGTTAAAATCCCCCATAATTATAGATGTTCCCTTATTACAAGCCTCAACTATTTCCTGATTGATACTCCGTCCAACAGAGTTGCCACTGTTCGGAGGCCTATAGACTACGCCCACTAGTGTTTTTTTCCCCTTATTATTCCTTACCTCCACCCAAACTGTTTCATTATCCTGATCTTTTGACCCAATATCATTTCTCTGTATTACAGTGATTCCTTCCTTTATTAACATAGCCACCCCACCTCCCCTTCCTTCCTGCCTGTCCTTCCTGATCGTTAAATAACCTGGTATGTTTAATTCCCAGGCATTGTCACCCTGCAGCCATGTTTCTGTAATGGCCACAAGATCATACCCATATGTAGTTATTTGTGCCATTAACTCGGCTTGTCCGAGGCAGTGGAGCGGTCGGCACCTGCCTTGTCCAAAGCCATGGGAAGGACTGTCCAGGCCTTCTCCAAAGCACTGGCACCTGGCACACAGGTCCTCACTGTTGCCACACAGTCACTTGCTGGGCTCCTTCACAGCCAGATTGACGCAACACGATCTCTCACTGCAGCCACCCTCTCTGCATCAGATAGGATCACCCCGGGCCCTTCCACTCCCGTACAAGGCCAGGAATCAGTGGAGCATGTGATTTTGGCGGATGAGCCGAGCCGCTCCCCTCAGATAGCCAGTGTGTCGTCTGACCATGGTGCAGGTGTCCTCTCTCGGCAGGAGAGCATTGCACATGCCAGCGCTGGGATGCCTGCATTGCAGCTGCCACCACCTGCAGGCCACACTGCTTCCAGCCATGGTCACAGCAAGCATCCTGCGTCCGCACCCTCCAAGCCCAGAGGTTGGCCAGGCCGTCCCTCAGGGGCTTCTGCGCTTCCAGACAGTCAGGAGGCGTCCCCCAGCCTTGAGCCCGCCACTGGGGTCCAATTACGTAGGAGCAGCAGGGAGGGAAGGGGCCGGGCGCAGAAGAGAAGTCGTTCTCCCTCAAGGGGCCAGTTGTAGAGGGAGGTGCTGAGACGTTTGTTTGTCCAAATTCAAGAACACCCTCACCTGCTGTTATATTTGCTGAGGTTTGTTGAGTTTTGCGGCTTTGCCGAACAGTTCACAGTTATTTTGAAAGTTATGGTTTGTGCTCACATTACGTTGTTTAGCTGTAATGAAAGACTTTTGTGTCAATAAACAGAAGTTTCAATGTTGCATGGTGCATGTGACAACTTTCAGTGATGCTGGCATTCAGAGGCCCTCAAACTTCCAAAGTGCGCATGAGTTAAGACTCTCATCATTCCGCCACAGGGGTGTCGACACGAGTCCAGAGGAGCCTCTGACGTATGGACCTTCCACTTTCAGCAGCCCTTCCATCTTCCTCCTCCTCCTCCTCCTCCTCCGCTGCTCTTCTCCTCCTCCTCCTCCTCCTCCTCCTCATACTCCTCCTCCTCCACCTGCTTGTGCAGGGTCCGAGGGAAGGTAATGAATTGACGCGTTTGCCTATAAAGGGCATCTGTCACTTGCCAGATGCAACAGCGGACTGCAGCCTGAGCGACAGTCGCATTGTCCCCAATGGCTGACTGAAAGGATCCGTTGGCATAAAAATGGAGGCCATCAGTCAGTTTAGCCATAACGGACAGAGAGGTTCTGCAGCGTTCACGCGGCTGCAGATGCTGACCAAGCAGGTGGCACAGATCAGTAACAATGTCCCTCCAGATTCGGAGCCTTCGCAAACACTGCTCCTCCGACATGTCAAGGCTTGTCACCTGCTGCCTAAAGACCCTCGTAGCATCCCGTCGGATTGGCCGACCTCCATTGCCCCTCCTCATTCTGGCCAATCCGGCCCTCTCTCCCGCCATCTCTCTGCCCCTTCACAGTATTGGGCGATGAGGCCGTCGCCCCTCCAAACAAGCTCCCATTCCGATGCCAGTTGGTCAAAAGGCTTTTAGGTGTAGTGCTGCAAGTGCTTCAGTCGACAGGGTTGAAGATCCCAAGTACTGTAAAGCTAAATTCCCAGAACTCCGCTCCAAATTAGCTCACCAACTATCTCTAGCAGCGATGGCAATGAGCAGGCCAAGTGGCAGAAGATTCTGCACTAGAGCTGTCCCCTATAAATAGCGCCGCCCTACTCCGAGAAGGGCCTGTTAGCCCTCCCTCGAACTGTCACTAATAGCGCTGGGTGCTAAGGCTCCGGGCGCCACCCAATATGCGCTCAGGCGCTCCTAAAAGGCGTTGCACACTGAAATGACGTCATGAGCTGCTTGCGCCCTCGCGGGCGCGCGTAAACACTTAGCGCAGGCGCTAAATGTAGTCAATATCTGAGTTGGCGCTATCTTCATAGCGCTCGCCCCAACATAGGGCTTCGCCCCAATTCTAGGTCTCTTTAGGCGCTCAGCGCCGGCGCTACCAACCCAATTTCTAGGCCTGATTGTTTTTTAAAAAGTTAATTTGTAAATCTTTTCTCTAACCTCTATAATTTTCCTACCTTTCACCATTTTTCCAGGCCTCGAAGCCTGGCCTCTGCTGCCCAGCCACGCCCGAGCTAGGCACCTCCCGTCGTGCTCAGCAAGCGGCCCACGATCGCCGCCATCTTTGTGAAGGCTGGAGGGGGCGGGCCTGAGCTGAGTGTCACCACCGCCGCCATCTTAGGAAAGGCGGGCGGGGCGGGAGTCAGCGCGCGCGTCAACTTCGGCCCGGAGCGCGACTTGAGTCCGGCCGGGCCTCACGCGGTAGGTTGCGCACCGGCCAGCTCTGAGGCACTGATGAGCCGGTGGCGTTTCTCTCTCTGGTCTTGAAGCCGGCTTGGGCGCGGGGGCCAGTGCTCGGGAGGGCAGAGGGCGGGAGGGAAGGAGCGCGGGGCTCGGGGGGGGCGGGGCTCGGGAGAGCGGGAGCAGGGGGAGCGGGAGCAGGGGGGGCGGGAGCGTGGGGCTCGGGAGAGCGGGAAGGGGGCGAAGGGTTACCCCGGCAACCGGGCCCGGCCCTCACTGCGGCCGTGGGCCACTCGCCCTCTCTCTCTCCTTCCCTCTGTCTGTCTCCCCTCTCCCCCTCCCACTGCCCTCCCTCTCCCCTTCCCCGCTCCCCCTCCCCTCTCCCCCTCCCCCTCCCGCACCCTCACCCTCTCCCCCTCCCTCACCCTCACCCTCTCCCCCTCCCTCACCCTCCCTCTCTCCCCTGCCTCCCCCTCTCTCTCCCCCCTCCCTCTCTCTCTCCCCTGCCTCCCCCTCTCTCTCTCCCCTGCCTCCCCCTCTCTCTCCCCCCTCCCTCCCGCTCTCTCTCCTCCCTCCCTCCCGCGCTCTCTCCTCCCTCTCTCTCCCTCTCTCTCCCCCCTCCCTCCCCCTCCCTCCCCCTCTCTCTCAATTCAATTTTCAATTCAATTCAAAACGCTTTATTGGCATGACAAGGTACATCTTATGTTGCCAAAGCATCGAAAAAACATTCATGGTTGAACACATAAATACAGATCTATCCATACAGTGTATAAACAGATATATCCCTGAATGTATAAATATACATTCATATAATTTGTATATACTCTTTTCTTATATTTAGTGGTTGTCCCTCTGTTTATGGCAAGCTGTAACATAGTGTGCCGCTAAGGTTACACAATTTCTCTCTTCCCCAATAGGTATGGGAGTTTTTGGTCGTCAATTCAAATTTCTGAATTCCAGGCATATTTTTGTGAATTTTGGGTAGAAATTCTCCCTTATGCCCTGATATTTTCTACAAGCTGTGAGGAAGTGCATCTCTGTCTCCACCACTCCCTGACTGCAGTGAGAGCATATCCTGTCCTCTCTTGGTAGCCGGGTCTGCCTGTGTCTACCTTTTTCGATCGCCAGGCTATGTTCACTAAGTCTGTACGTTGTCAAGGTTTTTCTCAGTTTGCTATCCTTTACCATGGTCAGGTAATCAGCCATGTTGTATTGTCTGTTTAGGGCCAAGTAGCAATTGAGTTTGTTTTGGGTTTTTGTTGTTTCTGCCCAATATGACAGATATTTTTCCTTTTGCTTAGTGACGATTGTGTTGGGTCGAATTATTTGTGTTACGCTGTCACTGTCCTGGGGCTGGTTATTGTTAGTAGTGTTAGTAGTTACTTCACTGAGTCCCAGGACTAGTTGACTGAGGGTATTCTTCTTTATGGTCCTCTCTTGGCATTTCAGGGCTTCGTAATGATAGCAGTGGGGCTTGCTCATTTTTAGGTGTTTCCAAAATTTGGTGGCTCTTTTTTGGATAGTGATTATTAATGGATATTGGCCTAGTTCTGCCCTGCATGCATTATTTATGGTTTTCCTTGAGTCCGGAGGATACTTTTACAGAATTCTGCATGTAGGATCTCAATTGGGTGTTTGTCCCATTTTGCAAATTCTTGTTGTGTTAGCGATCCCCACACC